>NW_027645821.1:0-147000 GCF_949319135.1 Squalius cephalus
CAACCGCCTAGCAACCACCCAGAATACCCTAGCAACTGCCTAGCAACACCACAGCAACCACCCAGAATACCCTAGCAACCACCTAGCAACGCCATAGCAACCACCCAGAACAGCCTAGCAACCACCTAGCAACGCCCTAACAACCACCAAGAATACCCTAGCAACCGCCTAGCAACCACCCAGAATACCCTAGCAACCGCCTAGCAACACCATAGCAACCACCAAGAATACCCTAGCAACCGCCTAGCAACCACCCAGTATACCCTAGCAACCGCCTAGCAACACCATAGCAACCACCCAGAACACCCTAGCAACCGCCTAGCAACATCATAGCAACCACCCAGAACAGCCTAGCAACCACCTAGCAACGCCCTAGCAACCACCAAGAATACCCTAGCAACCGCCTAGCAACCACCCAGAATACCCTAGCAACTGCCTAGCAACGTCCTAGCAACCGTTTAGAGCCACATATAAACCATATTGCAACATATAGAAGCTATATTTCAGCTCCACAACATCGTACAGACATGGTTGTTGGCTCGTATGCAATCATGTACAACACCCTAGCAACCGAGTGGAGAGTTTTGCCACTGCAAGCACCATTTCACATTTTCTTCAGGAAATGTACATTCTAGTTAATGGTGCTTGCTGAAAGCAAGGCATCATTAGTGTTCTCTTGCATACTTATTATTATTATTATTCTTATTCTTATTATTATTCTGGACAAAGTTTGGCGCGTAATGCGCCCCGCACCGTTTGTCACAGACCCCTGAGTGAGGTGTCAAATCGACCGGCTCATTGAGGAGAGGTGTGCTATGACTTTTCTAAGCGATCGGGTGTACGATGTTCGCACAGCGGACGAAAAAGCGGCCAAAAAAGTCCCATTGACTTAACATTGGGCATTCTAAAAATATTTGAATCCCAACTGCCGTTTTCACACACACAGACTCCAAAGGGCCTGACACCCCTGCGTCTCTCCCTCTCTCTCTCCCTCAGAGGATTTATATTATCAAGCAGCCAATAAGTAATGGACTAAAATCTTCATAGCCACACCCTAGCAACCAGTTTCAGCACCCTAGCAACCACTAAGAGCTCCCTAGCAACCACCCTAAACCAAAAAAAAAAATGTTTTTTACATTTTTTTGTATTTTTTAACGCAATATTACACTCGTGGCCTTGCGATATTGCTCCATGCTTGTGCCTATTCGGCCATAGGCACGAGGCCGCAGGCCGAGTGCCGTACTGAACCACCCAGAACACCCTATTCGGCCATAGGCACGAGGCCGCAGGCCGAGTGCCGTACTGAAGGCACTCGCAACCACCCAGAACACCCTAGCAACTGCTTTTTTTTTTTTAATTAAAGCAATATTACACTCGTGGCCTTGTGAAATTGCTCCATGCTTGTGCCTATTCGGCCATTCGTACATAAGGCACTCGCAACCACCCAGAACACCCTAGCAACTGCCTAGCAACCACCCAGAACACCTAGCAACTGCCTAGCAACCACCCAGAACACTCTAGCAACTGCCTAGCAACGCCCTAGCATCCACCCAGAACACCTAGCAACTGCCTAGCAACCACCCAGAACACTCTAGCAACTGCCTAGCAACGCCCTAGCATCCACCCAGAACACCCTAGCAACTGCCTAGCAACCACCCAGAACACCTAGCAACTGCCTAGCAACCACCCAGAACACTCTAGCAACTGCCTAGCAACACCATAGCAACCACCCAGAATACCCTAGCAACCGCCTAGCAACACCATAGAAACCACCCAGAACAGCCTAGCAACCACCTAGCAACGCCCTAGCAACCACCAAGAATATCCTAGCAACCGCCTAGCAACCACCCAGAATACCCTAGCAACCGCCTAGCAACACCATAGTAACCACCAAGAATACCCTAGCAACCGCCTAGCAACCACCCAGAACACCCTAGCAACTGCCTAGCAACACCATAGCAACCACCCAGAATACCCTAGCAACGCCCTAGCAACCACCCAGAATACCCTAGCAACCGCCTAGCAACACCATAGCAACCACCCAGAATACCCTAGCAACCGCCTAGCAACACCATAGCAACCACCTAGCAACGGCCTAGCAACCACCAAGAATACCCTAGCAACCGCCTAGCAACCACCCAGAATACCCTAGCAACCGCCTAGCAACGCCCTAGCAACCGTTTAGAGCCACATATAAACCATATTGCAACATATAGAAGCTATATTTCAGCTCCACAACATCGTACAGACATGGTTGTTGGCTCGTATGCAATCATGTACAACACCCTAGCAACCGAGTGGAGAGTTTTGCCACTGCAAGCACCATTTCACATTTTCTTCAGGAAATGTACATTCTAGTTATTATTATTATTCTGGACAACTTTTCGGCGCGTAATGCGCCCCGCACCGTTTATCACAGACTCCTGAGTGAGGTGTCAAATCGACCGGCTCATTGAGGAGAGGTGTGCTATGACTTTTCTAAGTGATCGGGTGTACGATGTTCGCACAGCGGACGAAAAAGCGGCCAAAAAAGTCCCCATTGACTTTACATTGGGAGTTCTAAAAACATTTGAATCCCAACTGCCGTTTTCACACACACAGACTCCAAAGGGCCTGACACCCCTGCGTCTCTCCCTCTCTCTCTCCCTCAGAGGATTTATATTATCAAGCAGCCAATAAGTAATGGCCTAAAAGCTTCATAGCCACACCCTAGCAACCAGTTTTAGCACCCTAGCAACCACTAAGAGCTCCCTAGCTACCACCCTAAACCAAAAAAAAAAATGTTTTTTACATTTTTTTGTATTTTTTAACGCAATATTACACTCGTGGCCTTGCGATATTGCTCCATGCTTGTGCCTATTCGGCCATAGTATTCTGGTTGGTTCCTAGGCAGTTGCTAGGTGGTTGCTAGGGTGTTCTGGGTGGTTGCTATGGTGTTGCTAGTCAGTTGCTATGGTATATTGGGTGGATGCTAGGGCGTTGCTAGGCAGTCGCTAGGATGTTCTGGGTGGTTGCTAGGCAGTTGCTAGGTGTTCTGGGGGTTGCTAGACAGTTCCTAGGGTGATCTGGGTGGTTGCTATGGTATTTTTGGTGGTTACTAGAGCGTTTCTAGACGTTGCTAGGGTGTTCAGAATGGTTGCTAAGGTATTTTTTTTTAGTTGCTATGGTGTTACTAGGTGGTTGGTAGTTGTCAAAGATGGTTACTATGGAGTTTTTATAGAGTTATTAAAATCTTTAATAACGAGTGCCTTCAGTACAGTAAATAAAAAATTCTGTCATCATATACTCACCCTCATGTTGTTTCAATCCTTTATGAATTTCTTTCTTCTGCTGAACAGAAAGGAAGATATTTAGAAGAATGTCAGTAACCAGACAGTTTCTGGTCTCATTGACTTCCATAGTATACATTATTTCCTAATTCCTACTATGGAAGTCAATGGGATCAGAAACTGTCTGGTTACTGACATTCTTCTAAATATCTTCCTTTCTGTTCAGCAGAAGAAAGTAATTCATAAAGGATTAAAACAACATGAGGGTGAGTATATGATGACAGAATTTTCATTTTAAAGTGGAGTATCCCTTTAAAAGTGAAAGTGAAATACGGACGTCCAGTAGGAATGAACTAAAAAACATTCACTCTGTTCTGCTCGTTCCTCGCTGTAGACGCGTTATTGCCCGTGCAGCCGTAAGCATTTTAGTTTCATTTAAAAAATAGCGCCATTTCAGTGGTGGGATTGCTTGAATGTTTTTTTTACAAAAGCACAATGTTGTGTTTTAATGCGAGTGTACATAAATATAAGTAAACACACTGCAGTTTAAATGATGTCCTGTATGAACAAAACGACGGAGTAGCCTATGTTTTTATGTTTCCACTGTTCGAACGCGCCCACGCCTCACACACACACACACACACACACACACACACACACACACACACACACACACACACACACACACACACTGTGCATTCCAGCATTGCAATCTTGACATCGCAGCCAATTCATTATAGCCGTAATAACATATAATAATAAATATAAATAGTCAACCTATTTGCAGCAAATGATTGTAGATTTCAGATCAATATATTTGTTTTCCTTACAATTTTAATTAACACTAACTTTATTCTCATCTGAATTATAAATAATTCATTCCTGTATAAAATAATACTACCATTAAAAAAATACATTTGATTGTCTTTTTTAATCAATGGAGAATGTGTGACTTAAAAATAAACAGATTAGTGCTCGTTTTGAGGACAAGAAATGAAAACCAATGCAATATGATGAATGTCCAAAAGATGGCACCGACAGACTGCTTTTAAATGGGGTTGGAATTTTTTTTTTTTTTTTTTTTTTAACTGTGTGTGTGTGTGTGTGTGTGTGAGAGAGAGAGAGAGAGAGAGAGAGAGAGAGAGAGAGAGAGAGAGAGAGAGAGAGAGAGAGAGAGAGAGAGAGAGAGATTTTGATTGGGTGGCAGTTGTAGGTTAAAGTTTGACAAGAGTTTATAGTTTGACAAAGCACAATGTTGTTTTATTGCGAGTGTACACAAATATAAATGACGGAGTATGTTTTTATGTCTCCATTGTTTGACTAAGCCACAGACACACACACACACACACACACACACACACACACACACACACACACAACAACAACAACATATTGTGCATTCCAGCATTGCAATCTTGACATCGCAGCCTGTTCATTATAGCCTTAATAAAATATAATAAAATAGTCACCCTAACAAATAAAAATTACACTTACAATTTTTTAAAAGTGACAAGACAGAGAATATTACTTGTCTGATGTATATATATATATATTTGGAGGGCCCAAGCCGGTGACACCACCACCCCGGTGGCTTTAGTGTAACTAAAGGCACCAGGGTGGAGGTGCCACCGGCTTGGGCCCGCAATCGCTGCTCGCAGCTATATTTATTATTATTATTATTATTATTATTTTTCTGTCAACCTTTCGGGCACTTTTGAGACCCTTAACGTGCTCGAAAACTCTTGAAACTTTGCACACGGGTCAGAACCCGCGGCTATCAGGGCCGGGCTGAAGCTGGACAGCGCCCCCTTGAACGGGGTCCGAAAACTTGGTCCATAAATCAGACACGCTTGCATGTAATAATATGAAACTCGGTAGACATATAGATCTCATCGGGCCGAACAACTTTCGTACTTTTACTTTTTACGCCAACCCAACAGGAAGTCGGCTATTATGGGTTGTTTTGAAACGCATGCTGTGAAATGTAATGTACTCCTCCTAGAGAATTCATCCAATCGCCTCCAAACTCGGTCAGCATGAAGTCAAGACATTGAGGATGCTAAATTGCGGACGGATTTTTGATATCTCGAACGGTTTGGCCGTGGCAAGGAAACGAATTTATGGCGAATAAGGGACACAGGAAGTGTGTTATAACTTCAGCATACATAATCTGATCTTGATGAAACTTCAGCAGTGTGTTCGTTGTAAGAGGCCGAACACAAGGATGTGACTATTGTGAGTCAAAGTTATAGCGCCACCAACTGGCAGCAGGAAGTGTGTCACTTTCAAAATGCTTTGAAATCACTCTCTTATTTTTACCCGATTTGCTTCAAACTTTATGTGTATAATGTAGACACACGGCAGATGTAGACCTGTGAAATTATTATTGATATCTTAGATACTGTTGCCATGGCAACGCATCGAACTTTAATATTCTTTTTTGATGCTTTTGAGACTCTTAGCATGCTTGAAATTGGATGAATCTCGACAGACACATCACATTTATTAGCCAGTAGACATGTGCAAAGTTTCAGAAACGGGCGTGGTGGAGGGGCTCAGTAGCGCCACCTTTAGTCACAAATGGGGGCTTAGTTTTTCCTAGAATCACAAAAATCGGTATGTATATTGTTCTCATCAAGCCGGACAACTTTCTAATTTAGAGTTATTAGCTCCGACCAACAGGAAGTCAGATATTTTGGTTTGAATGTGATTTTTTGGAGAATTCTCTCTCTCTCTCTCTCTCTGTATCTGTGTCTCTGTGTGTGTGTGTGGGGTGTGGGGGATTTGTCTGTTAGGAGAAAGTTGCTTTTATAATTGTTTTTCAAGGTTTCAGGGTCTTTTGGGGCCCTTAACGTGCTCGAAAACTCTTGAAACTTTGCACACAGGTCAGAACCTACGGCCATCAGGGCCGGACTGAAGCTGGTACCTGGGCGTGGCAGGGGGGCTCGACAGCGCCCCCTTGAACGGGGTCTGAAAACTTGGTCCATATATCAAACACGCTTGCATGAATTAATATGAAACTCGGTACACATATAGATCTCATCGGGCCGAACAACTTCCGCACTCTAAGTTATTAGCTCCACCCAACAGGAAGTCGGCTATTATGGGTTGTTTGAAAAACGCATGCTGTGGAATTTGATGTGCTCCTCCTAGAGAATTCATTCAATCACCTCCAAACTCGGTCAGCATGAAGTCAAGACATTGAGGATGCTAAATTGCGGACGGATTTTTGATATCTCGAACGGTTTGGCCGTGGCGAGGACACGAATTTATGGCGAGAAAAGAGAAACACGAAGTGGTATAACTTCTGCACACATTAACTGATCTTGATGAAACTTCAGCAGTGTGTTCGTGGTAAGAGGCTGATCAGATGGATGTAACTATTGTGAGTCAAAGTTATAGCGCCACCAACTGGCAGCAGGAAGTGTGTCACTTTCAACATGCTTTTGAAAAAAGTGGGGGGGTTAGTTTTACCAAAAGTTACAAAAATCAGAATATATATTGGTCTCACCGAGCCGGACAACTTTCTAATTTACAGTTATTAGCTCAGAGCAAAAGGAAGTCAGATATTTTGGTTTGAATGTGGATTTTTTGGATATTTCAGACTCTGAGTTTTTAGCTACTCTTCCTAACTTGTTTATTTTATTCACACCAAACTTTTTCAAAATGATGAAAATACATTAAAGATGCTAAATTGTGAACGGATATTAAACATCTCAAACGGTTTTGCTATAGTGAGGGACTAAAGTAATGTACAAAAAGGAAACACTAAAAGCCTCATCTTCTAAAAATGTAATTAAAAACCATTTATTTCTATATAAAAGTATACAAATATCACAACTAAACCCATTTTATTCTTTTTTTTTTCAATTTAATAATTATTTATAAGTTTAAAAATAGTAATTGTACTATTTAGTCCCATAAAAGTCAAGTCATACATAGGGCTATACTGCCCTCTTGTGTTCAAAATCAGGTAGGCCTATTGTATCTACATAAAAATATACTAGGTTTGTGACGGTGAGAATATTTTACCACCGGTTAATCGACGTGTGACACCGCTGGGGGCTTTTGAATCGCCAACTTAAAAACGAAAGTAAAATATGCTCGTCCGCACTGACATTGATAGTGGTTGAGCCAGCGTTTCAAATGAATTCCTATGGAAGTAGGAATTAACTGAAAAACGTTCACTCTGTTCTGCTCGTTCCTCGCCGTGGATGCGCACCGTTATGAATGCCCGTGCAGCCATGAGCATTTTAGTTTCATTTTAAAATTAGCGCCTTTCGGGGGGTGGATTGCTTGAAATTATTTTACAAAAGCACAATGTTGTGTTTTATTGCGACTGTAAACAAATATAAGTTAACACTTTGCAGTTTGAATGTCGTCCTGTATAATGACGGAGTATGTTTTTATGTGTCCACTGTTCAATCGCGCCCACGCCACACACACACACACACACACGGTTTACTATCTTTGTGGGGACTCTCCATAGACTTAATGGTTTTTATACTGTACAAACTGTATATTCTATCTCATCACACTAACCCTACCCCTAAACCTACCTATCCCAGAAAACTTTCTGCATTTTTACATTTCCAAAAAAACTCATTCTGTATGATTTATAAGCTTGTTTACCCATGGGGACCTCTATTTAGGTCCCCACTGTGACACGAGTCCCCATGAGTCTGTGTGCATTCAGGTTGAAGTCCCCACCGGGATAGAAAAACATGAACACACATACACACACACACACACACACACACACACACATTCCAGCATTGCAATCCTGACATCGCAGCCTGTTCATTATAGCCTTAATAAAATATAATAATAAAATAGTTAACCTAACATATAAAAATTACACTGCTCTAAATAGTCAGTAGTACAACTCGTACATTTACAGTAAGCACCGCTCCACTGTGATGTTTCAAGCACATTTTTGCGCGTGTGAAGAGGATGATTTTTTCCGTCGATATTGGAACACGAGTGAAGAACAAAGCCTATAATAAAGAATAGTTTAGCATCCAAATACATCGCACATGTTGAAACATTTTGATTCTAATGAGAGGGTTACGTGAGCCCAACACTGCTTACTTTAATTTTTATTTTTACATTAAATTTAAAGGATTTGTTGTGGAATATTTTGAGTGTATCATAAAATCAGAATAAGGTAAGTCAAGTAATATTTTCTGTCTTTATATATATATATATATATATAAATATAGCTGCGAGCAGCGGTGAAGGGCCAAAGCCGGCGGCACCGCCACCCCGGTGCCTTTAGGTAACTAAAGGCACCGGGGTTGCGGTGCCACCGGCTTGGGCCCGTAATCGCTGCTCGCAGCTATATTTAGGGCCCAAGCCCAAAGGGCGAAGGCCCTATTGTTTTCGTTAGGATTATTATTAGGGCCCAAGCCCTGAAAGGGCGAAGGCCCTATTGTTTCCGGTAGGATTATTATTAGGGCCCAAGCCCTGAAAGGGCGAAGGCCCTATTGTTTTCGGTAGGATTATTATTATTATTATTATTATTATTATTATTATTATTATTATTTTGTCAACCTTTCGGGCACTTTTGGGGCCCTTAACATGCTCGAAAACTCTTGAAATTTTGCACACAGGTCAGAACCCGCGGCCATCAGGGCCGGGCTGAAGCTGGTACCCGGGCGTGGCAGGGGGCCTCGACAGCGCCCCCTGGAACGGGATCCGAACACTTGTCCATAAATCAGACACGCTTGCATGTAATAATATGAAACTCGGTACACATATAGACCTCATCGGGCCGAACAACTTTCGTGCTCTAAGTTTTACGCTAGACCAACAGGAAGTCGGCTATTATGGGTTGTTTGGAAACGCATGCTGTGGAATTTGATGTACTCCTCCTAGGAAATTCATCCATTCGCCTCCAAACTCGGTCGGCATGAAGTCAAGACATTGAGGATGCTAAATTGCGGACGGATTTTTGATATCTCGAACGGTTTGGCCGTGGCAAGGAAACGAATTTATGGCGAATAATTCAAACAGGAAGTGTGTTATAACTTCTGCATACATTAACTGATCTTGATGAAACTTCAGCAGTGTCTTAGTTGTAAGAGGCCGATCACATGGATGTGACATTTGTGAGTCAAAGTTATAGCGCCACCAACTGGCAACAGGAAGTGTGTCACTTTCAAAATGCTTTGAAATCACCCTCTTATTTTTACCCGATTTGCTTCAAACTTTATGTGTATAATGTAAACACACGGCAGATGTAGACCTGTGAAAGGATTATTGATATCTTAGATACTGTTGCCGTGGCAACGCATCAAACTTTACTATTCTTTTCGGATGCTTTTGAGACTCTTCACATGCTTGAAAATGCATGAAACTCGACAGACACATCACATTTATTATCCAGTAGACATGTGCAAAGTTTCAGAAACGGGCGTGGTGAAATGGCTCAGTAGCGCCACCTTTAGTCAAAAGTGGGGGGGTTAGTTTTATCAACAGCAACAAAACTTGGTATGTGTATTGTTCTCATCAAGACGGACAACTTTCTAATTTACAGTAACTAGCTCGGACCAAGAGGAAGAGAGATATTTTGGTTTGAATGTGGATTTTCTGGAGAATTTTCTCTCCCTCTCTCTGTGTCTCTGTGTCTCTGTGTGTGTGAGGGGAGGGGGGGATTTGACTATTGCTTTTATATTGTTAATCAAGGTTTCAGGGGCTTTTGGGGTCTTTAACGTGCTCAAAAACTCTTGAAACTTTGCACACAAGTCAGAACCCCCTGGCATCAGGGCCGGGCTGAAGCTGGTACCCGGGCGTGGCAGGGGGGCTCAACAGCGCCCCCTTAAACTGGGTCTGAAAACTTGGTCCATAGATCAAACACGCTTGCATGAATTAATATGAAACTCGGTACACATATAGATCTCATCGGGCCGAACAACTTTTCCCCGGTCAAGTTTTACGCCAGCCCAACAGGAAGTCGGCTATTATGGGTTGTTTGGAAAACGCTTGCTGTGGAATGCGAAGTACTCCTCCTAGAGAATTCATCCAATCCCCACCAAACTCGGTGTGCATGAAGTCAAGTCATTGAGGATGCTAAATTGCGGAAGGATTTTTGATATCTCGAACGGTTTGGCCGTGGTGAGGAAACGAATTTATGACGAGAAAAGATAAACACGAAGTGTTATAACTTCTGCATACATTAACTGATCTTGATGAAACTTCACCAGTGTGTTCGTGGTAAGAGGCCGATCAGATGGATGTAACTATTGTGAGTCAAAGTTATAGCACCACCAACTGGCAGCAGGAAGTGTGTCACTTTCAAAATGCCTTTGACAAAAGTGGGGGGGTTAGTTGTATATACAGTAACAAAAATCAGTACGTACATTGGTCTCATCGAGCCGGACAACTTTCTAATTTAAAGTAATTTGCTCCAACCAACAGGAAGTCAGATATTTAGGTCTGAATGTGGATTTTTGGGATGTTTCAGACTCTGAGTTTTTAGCTACTCCTCCTAACTGGTTTATTTTTTTCACACCAAACTTTTTCAACACGATGAAAATACATTAAAGATGCTAAATTGTGAACGGATATTAAATATTTCAAACAGTTTTGATATAGTGAGGGATTAAAGTAATGTACAAAAAGGAAACGAAAAGCCTCATCTTCTAAAAATGTAATTATACACCATTTATTTCTATATAAAAGTATACAAATATCACAACTAAACCCATTTTATTCTTTTTTTTTTTTCAATTTAAGAATTACTTATTCGTTTAAAAATAGCAACTGTACTCTTTAGTCCCATAAAAGTCAAGTCATACATAGGGCTATACTGCCCTCTTGTGTTCAAAATCAGGTAGGCCTATTGTATCTATATAAAAATATACTAGGTATGTGACGGTGAGAATATTTTACCACCGGTTAATCAAGGGGTTAATCAACGTTAATCAATGTTGTGGAATATTTTGAGTGTATCATAAAATCAGAATAAAGTAAGACAAGTAATATTTTCTGTCTTCTATATATATATATATATATATATATATATATATATATATATATATATATGTGTGTGTGTGTGTATGTATATATATATATATATATACATATATATATATATATGTGTGTATATGTATGTATGTATGTATGTATGTGTATATATATATATATGTATATATATATATATAAATATAGCTGCGAGCAGCGATGAAGGGCCCAAGCCGGCGGCACCGCCACCCCGGTGCCTTTAGGTAACTAAAGGCACCGGGGTTGCGGTGCCACCGGCTTGGGCCCGTAATCGCTGCTCGCAGCTATATTTATTATTATTATTATTATTATTATTATTTTGTCAACCTTTCGGGCACTTTTGGGGCCCTTAACATGCTCGAAAACTCTTGAAATTTTGCACACACGTCAGAACCCGCGGCCATCAGGGCCGGACTGAAGCTGGTACCCGGGCGTGGCAGGGGGGCTCGACAGCGCCCCCTGGAACGGGATCCAAACACGTGTCCATAAATCAAACACGCTTGCATGTAATAATATGAAACTCGGTACACATATAGATCTCATCGGGCCGAACAACTTTCGTGCTCTAAGTTTTACGCCAGCCAAACAGGAAGTTGGCTATTTAGCGTTGTTTGGAAACGCATGCTGTGGAATTTAATGTACTCCTCCTAGGGAATTCATCGATTCGCCTCCAAACTCGGTCAGCATGAAGTCAAGACATTGAGGATGCTAAATTGCGGACGGATTTTTGATATCTCGAACGGTTTGGCCGTGGCGAGGAAACAAATTTATGGCGAAAAAATGAAACAGGAAGTGTGTTATAACTTCTGCATACATTAACTGATCTTGATGAAACTTAAGCAGTGTGTTCGTTGTAAGAGGCCGATCACATGGATGTGACTATTGTGAGTCAAAGTTATAGCGCCACCAACAGGCAGCAGGAAGTACATCACTTTCAAAATGCTTTGAAATCAGTGTTTTATTTTTACCCGATTTGCTTCAAACTTTATGTGTACAATGTAGACACACGGCAGATGTAAACCTGTGAAAGGATTATTGATATCTTAGATACTGTTGCCGTGGCAACGCATCAAACTTTAATATTATTTTTTGATGCTTTTGAGACTCTTAACATACTTGAAATTGCATGAAACTCAACAGACACATCACATTTATTAGCCCGTAGACATGTGCAAAGTTTCAGAAACGGGCGTGGTGGAATGGCTCAGTAGCGCCACCTTTAGTCAAAAATGGGGGCTTAGTTTTTCCTAGAATCACAAAACTTGGTATGTGTATTGTTCTCATCAAGACGGACAACTTTCTAATTTACATGAACCATCTCCGACCAACAGGAAGAGAGATATTTTGGTTTGAATGTGGATTTTCTGAAGAATTTTCTCTCCCTCTCTCTGTGTCTGTGTGTGTGTGAGGGGAGGGGGGGATTTGACTATTGCTTTTATATTGTTAATCAAGGTTTCAGGGGCTTTTGGGGTCCTTAACGTGCTCAAAAACTCTTGAAACTCTTGCACACAGGTCAGAACCCACGGCCATCAGGGCCGGGCTGAAGCTGGTACCCGGGCGTGGCTGGGGGGCTCAACAGCGCCCCCTTGAACGGGGTTCTAAAACTTGATCCATATATCAAACACGCTCGCATGAATTAATATGAAACTCGGTACACATATAGATCTCATCGGGCCGAACAACTTTACCCCGGTCAAGTTTTACGCCAGCCCAACAGGAAGTCGGCTATTATGGGTTGTTTGGAAAACGCTTGCTGTGGAATGTGAAATACTCCTCCTAGAAAATTCACCGTGTCCCCTTCAAACTCAGTGTGCATGTAGTCAAGACTTTGAGGATGCTAAATTGCGGACGGATTTTTGATATCTCGAACAGTTTGGCTGTGGCGAGGAATCGAATTTATGGCGAGAAAAGAGAAACACGGAAGTGGAATAACTTCTGCATACATTAACTGATCTTGATGAAACTTCAGCAGTGTGTTCGTGGTAAGAGGCCGATCAGATGGATGTAGCTATTGTGAGTCAAAGTTATAGCGCCACCAACTGGCAGCAGGAAGTGTGTCACTTTCAACATGCTTTGACAAAAGTGGGGGGGTTAGTTTTAACTGCAGTAAAGAAAAAATAGTTTGTATATTGTTCTCATCAAGCCGGACAACTTTCTAATTTACATTCAATAGCTCTGGCCATCAGGAAGTCAGATATTTTGGTCTGAATGTGAATTTTTTTGCAAAATCAGCCTCTGAATTTTTAGCCACTCCTCTTAAACTATTTATTTTATTCGTACCAAACTTTTTCAACATGATGAAACTACATTAAATATGCTAAATTGTGAATGGATAATAAATATCTCAAACGGTTTTGCTATGGCGAGGGATTAAAGTAATGTCCAAAAAGGAAACACTAAAAATCTTCTAAAAATGTAATTATATACCATTTATTTCTATATAAAAGAATACAAATATCACAACTAAACCCATTTTATTCTGTTTTTGCAATTCAAGAAGAATGAAAAAGTTAAAACAGGCTATTTAGTGCTATTTGGTTCAACAAAAAAGCAAACATAGGGCTATACTGCCCTCTTGTGTCCAAAAGGACATCAAAATAGTATATAAAACTTTTTACCAGGTAGGCCAATATTGTATTTAAATATACATTTATTAGGTATGTGTCTGAGGATATTTTCCCACCGGTTAATCGACGTGTGACACGAGTGGGTGCTTTTAAATCGCTAATATAATAGTGAAAGAAAAATAATGATAATGTTGCACACACAAATCACACACATGTGGGAAAGAATGATGCTTTTAAACAACACTAAACCGCCATTAGGTGTCGCCAGGCATCCATCTTAATAAGCGAGTCATTGATTCATTCGTTCAAACGATTCGTTCGAATGAGTCGATCATGATTAAGACAGATATTTATGGATTGATCATTCAATCTTTGAGTCAACCGATTCGTTAAAAATGCTGAATTGTTCAGTTATGAGAAAACACGTGATGCGTGATGGTTCTGCCGTGATCTTTAACTATTTTCGCTGCTGAAACAGAACAAAAACAGTCAACATTGCATCTAAAATGTAAGTGACTTAATTGTAACTGTTTATTAACCTGTTGTATGAAATCTAGGGGTGGGAGAAAAAATGTATTCTTAGATGCATCGCGATGCGGACGTGGACGATTCTGAATCGATTCACAAATGTCAAAAAATCGATTCTCTAAAAAAATATTTTTCTAATAACGTAATATTGACGGAAGGCAAAAGGCGGAACTCTAAGCGGACGTGCGTGCAGTCTGTGGCGCGCACATAACAGAGAAGTTTCTTCTGCTCACCAAGGCTGCATTTATTTGATTAAAAATACAAACAAAAACAGTAATATTGTAAAATATTATTCCAATTTAAAACAGTTTAAAATATATTAAAATAGAAAGCAGCTGTTATTTATTCCTGTGATCAAAGCTGAGTTTTCAGCATCATTACTCCAGTCGTCACTGTCACATGATCCTTCAGAAATTATTCTAATATGATGATTGATACTCAAGAAACATTCATTATTATTTTAAATGTCGAAAACAGTTGTGTACAGTCTTTGATGAATAGAAAGTTCAAAAGAACAGCATTTATCTGAAATCTAAAGCTTTTGTAACGTTAAACACTACTGCTCAAAAGTTTTGGGTTAGTAATAATTAAAATTTTATTTTTGGGGGAAATAAATAAAATAAATCAGTACTTTTATTTATGAAGGATGAGTTAAACTGATCAACAGTTACAGTAAAGACATTTATAATGTTAAAAATATATATATTTGAAATATATGCTGTTCTTTTGAACTTTACATTCATCAAAGCATTTTGAAAAAAAAAAAATCTGTACACAACTGTTTTCAACATTGAAAATAATAATGAATATTTATTGAGCATCAATCATCATATTAGTATGATTTCTGAAGGATCATGTGACACTGAAGACTGGAGTAATGATGCTGAAAACTCAACTTTGATCACAGAAATGAATTACTATGTAAAATATTTAAAAATTGAAAACAGCTGTTTTAAATTGGAATAATATTTCACAATATTACTGTTTTTGTTTGTATTTTTAATCAATAAATGCAGCCTTGGTGAGCAGAAGAGACTTGTCCTAAAAACATTAAAAATCTTACTGACCCCAAACTTTTGAACAATAATATATATATATATATATATATATACACATATATATGTATGTGTGTGTATGTATGTATGTATGTATGTATGTATGTATATATATATATATATATATATATATATATATATATATATATATATATATATATAGCTGTGAGCAGCGATTACGGGCCCAAGCCGGCGGTACCGCCACCCCGGTGCCTTTAGGTAACTAAAGGCACCGGGGTTGCGGTACCACCGGCTTGGGCCCGTAATCGCTGCTCGCAGCTATATTTATTATTATTATTATTGTTCTTCAAGGGTTCGGGGGCTTTTGGGGCCTTTAACGTGCTCAAAAACTCATGAAACTTTGCACGCAGGTCAGAACCCGCGGCCATCAGGGCCGGGCTGAAGCTGGTACCCGGGCGTGGCAGGGGGGCTCGACAGCGCCCCCTGGAACGGGATCCGAACACGTGTCCATAAATCAAACACGCTTGCATGTAATAATATGAAACTCGGTACACATATAGATCTCATCGGGCCGAACAACTTTCGTGCTCTAAGTTTTACGCCAGCCAAACAGGAAGTCGGCTATTTAGGGTTGTTTGGAAACGCATGCTGTGGAATTTAATGTACTCCTCCAAGGGAATTCATCGATTCGCCTCCAAACTCGGTGTGCATGAAGTCAAGACATTGAGGATGCTAAATTGCGGACGGATTTTTGATATCTCGAACGGTTTGGCTGTGGCGAGGACACGAATTTATGGCGAATAATGGAAACAGGAAGTGTGTTATAACTTCTGCATACATTAACTGATCTTGATTAAACTTCAGCAGTGTGTTCGTTGTAAGAGGCCGATCACATGGATGTGACTATTGTGAGTCAAAGTTATAGCGCCACCAACTGGCAGCAGGAAGTGTGTCCCTTTCAAAATGCTTTGAAATCACCCTCTTATTTTTACCCGATTTGCTTCAAACT
Organism: Squalius cephalus; assembly: GCF_949319135.1. Classification (NCBI taxonomy): domain Eukaryota; kingdom Metazoa; phylum Chordata; class Actinopteri; order Cypriniformes; family Leuciscidae; genus Squalius; species Squalius cephalus. The sequence goes on from NW_027645821.1 coordinate 16,394, forward strand.
TTATGTGTATAATGTAAACACACGGCAGATGTAGACCTGTGAAAGGATTTTTGATATCTTTAATACTGTTGCCATGGCAACGCTTCAAACTTTAATATTCTTTTTTGATGCTTTTGAGACTCTTAACATACTTGAAATTGGATGAAACTCGACAGACACATTACATTTATTAGCCCATAGACATGTGCAAAGTTTCAGAAACGGGCGTGGTGAGGGGCTCAGTAGCGCCACCTTTAGTCATAAGTGGGGGGGGTTAGTTTTATCAACAGCAACAAAACTTGGTATGTGTATTGTTCTCATCAGGACGGACAACTTTCTAATTTACATGAACGATCTCTGACCAACAGGAAGAGAGATATTTTGGTTTGAATGTGGATTTTCTGAAGAATTTTCTCTCCCTCTCTCTGTGTCTCTGTGTGTGTGAGGGGAGGGGGGGATTTGACTATTGCTTTTATATAGTTAATCAAGGTTTCAGGGGCTTTTGGGGTCCTTAACGTGCTCAAAAACTCTTGAAACTTTGCACCCAAGTCAGAACCCCCTGCCATCAGGGACGGGCTGAAGCTGGTACCCGGGCGTGGCAGGGGGGCTCAACAGCGCCCCCTTGAACGGGGTCCCAAAACTTGGTCCATAGATCAAACACGCTTGCATTAATTAATATGAAACTCGGTACACATATAGATCTCATCGGGCCGAACAACTTTCCCCCGGTCAAGTTTTACGCCAGCCCAACAGGAAGTCGGCTATTATGGGTTGTTTGGAAAACGCTTGCTGTGGAATGCGAAGTACTCCTCCTAGAGAATTCATCCAATCCCCACCAAACTCGGTGTGCATGAAGTCAAGACATTGAAGATTCTAAATTGCGGACGGATTTTTGATATCTCGAACGGTTTGGCCGTGGCGAGGAAACGAATTTATGGCGAGAAAAGAGAATCACGAAGTGGTATAACTTCTGCATACATTAACTGATCTTGATGAAACTTCACCAGTGTGTTCGTGGTAAGAGGCCGATCAGATGGATGTAACTATTGTGAGTCAAAGTTATAGCGCCACCAACTGGCAGCAGGAAGTGTGTCACTTTCAAAATGCTTTTGACAAAAGTGGGGGGGTTAGTTTTACCCACAGTTACAAAAATCAGTACGTACATTGGTCTCATCGAGCCGGACAACTTTCTAATATACCATTATTAGCTTCGACCAATAGGAAGTCAGATATTTTGGTTTGAATGTGGATTTATTTGCAAATTCAGCCTCTGCTTTTTACCCACTCCTGCTAAGTGTTTTTTTTTTTATTCACACCAAACTTTTTTAACACGATGAAAATACATTAAAGATGCTAAATTGTGAACGGATATTAAATATTTCAAACGGTTTTGACATGGCGAGGGATTAAAATAATGTCAAAAAAGGAATCAGAAAACATCTCATATCTTCTTAAAATGTAATTATACACCATTTATTTTTATATAAAATTATACAAATATCAGAACTAAACCGAAACAGAACTAGTTTTGGGTTTATTCAGTTTTTTTCAATTCAAGAAATATGTACAATTTTAAAATCAGCCAGAATGCGCTATTTAGTAAAAAAAAAAGTCATACATAGGGCTATACTGCCCTCTTGTGTTCAAAATCAGGTAGGCCCATTGCATATTGTATTTATATATTAATATAATAGCGATGTGACTGAGAATTTTTTTCCCACTGGTTAATCGATGTGTGACACCGCGGCGGGGGCTTTTAAATCGCTAACTTAAAGGGATACTCCACTTTAAATTGAAAATTCTGTCATCATATACTCACCCTCATGTTGTTTCAATCCTTTATTAATTTCTTTCTTCTGCTGAACAGAAATGAAGATATTTAGAAGAATGTCAGTAACCAGACAGTTTCTGGTCTCATTGACTTCCATAGTATACATTTTTTTCCTACTATGGAAGTCAATGGGATCAGAAACTGTCTGGTTACTGACATTCTCCTAAATATCTTCCTTTCTGTTCAGCAGAAGAAAGAAATTCATAAAGGATTAAAACAACATGAGGGTGAGTATATGATGAGCGAAAGTGAAATACGGACGTCCAGTAGGAATTAACTAAAAAACATTCACTCTGTTTTGCTCATTCCTCGCTGTAGACGTGTTATTGCCCATGCAGCCGTGAGCATTTTAGTTTCATTTAAAAAATAGCGCCATTTCGGGGGTGGGATTGCTTGAATGTTTTTTTACAAAAGCACAATGTTGTGTTTTATTGCGAGTGTACATAAATATAAGTAAACACAGTGCAGTTTAAATGATGTCCTGTATGAACAAACCGACGGAGTAGCCTATGTTTTTATGTTTCCACTGTTCGATCGCGCCCACGCCTCACACACACACACACACACACACACACACACACACACACACACTGTGCATTGCAGCATTGCAGCTGGTTCATTACAGCCGTAATAAAATATAATAATAAATATAAATAGTCAACCTATTTGCAGCAAATTATAGTATATTTTAGATCAATATATTTGTTTTCCTTACAATTTTAATTAACACTAACTTTATTCTCATCTGAATTATAAATAATTTATTTCTGTATAAAATAATACTACCATTAAAAAATACATTTGATTGTCTTTTTTAATCAATGGAGAATGTGTGACTTAAAAATAAACAGATTAGTGCTCGGTTTGAGGACAAGAAATGAAAACCAATGCAATATGATGAATGTCCAAAAACGTTCGCTCTTCTCTGCCCGTTCCTCGCCTCGCCATATATATATATATATATATATATATATATTTATTTATTTATTTATTTATTTTTTGTTACATATATATAATGTATATATTATATATTTTTTTGTTATATATATATATATATATATATATATATATATATATATATATATATATATATATATATATAAATATAGCTGCGAGCAGCGATGGAGGGCCCAAGCCGGTGACACCGCCACCCCGGTGGCTTTAGTGTAACTAAAGGCACCAGGATGGCGGTGCCACCGGCTTGGGCCCGCCATCGCTGCTCGCAGCTATATTTATTATTATTATTATTATTGTTCTTCAAGGGTTCGGGGGCTTTTGGGGCCTTTAACATGCTCGAAAACTCATGAAACTTTGCACACTGGTCAGAACCCGCGGCCATTAGGGCCGAGCTGAAGCTGGTACCCGGGCGTGGCAGGGGTGCTCAACAGCGCCACCTAGAATGCAATCTGAAATCTTGGACACATACAAGAATGTATTAGTATGAAACTCGGTACACATATAGATCTCATCAGGCCGAACAACTTCCGCACTCTATGTTATTAGCTCCGCCAATCAGGAAGTCAGCTATTATGGGTTGTTTGAAAAACGTACGCTCTGGAATTTGAAATACTCCTCCTAGAGAATTCATCCAATCCCCTCGAAACTCGGTGTGCATGAATTCAAGACATTGAGGATGCTAAATTGCGGACAGATTTTTGATATCTCGAACGGTTTGGCCGTGGCGAGGACACGAATTTATGGCGAGAAAATAGAAACAGGAAGTGTGTTATAACTTCACCATACATTGACAGATCTTGATAAAACTTCAGCAGTGTGTTCGTTGTAAGAGGCCGATCACATGGATGTGATCTTTGTGAGTCAAAGTTATAGCGCCACCAACTGGCAACAGGAAGTGTGTCACTTTCAAAATGCTTTGAAATCACCCTCTTATTTTTACCCGATTTGCTTAAAACTTTATGTGTATAATGTAGACACACGGCAGATGTAGACCTGTGAAAGGATTATTGATATCTTAGATACTGTTGCCGTGGCAACGCATCAAACTTTAATATTCTTTTCGGATGCTTTTGAGACTCTTCACATACTTGAAAATGCATGAAACTCGACAGACACATCACATTTATTATCCAGTAGACACGTGCAAAGTTTCAGAAACGGGCGTGGTGGAATGGCTCAGTAGCACCACCTTTAGTCAATAATGGGGGCTTAGTTTTTCATAGAATCACAAAACTTGGTATGTATATTGTTCTCATCAAACCGGACAACTTTCAAATTTACAGTCATTAGCTCAGACCATCAGAAAGTCAGATATTTTGGTTTGAATGTGGATTTTCTGGAGAATATTCTCTCTCTCTCTCTGTCTCTGTGTGTGTGTGTGTGTGTGGAGGGGGTGGGGGGGATTTGTCTATTCCATTTAATCTTTGTTTTTCAAGGTTTCAGGGGCTTTTGGGGCCCTTAACGTGCTAAAAAACTCTTGAAACTTTTCACACAGGTCAGAACCCGCGGCCATCAGGGCTGGGCTGAAACTGGTACCCGGGTGTGGCAGGGGGGCTCAACAGCGCCCCCTTGAACACGGTCTGAAAACTTGGTCCATATATCAAACACGCTTGCATGAATTAATATGAATCTCGGTACACATATAGATCTCATCGGGCCGAACAACTTCCGCACTCTAAGTTATTAGCTCCGCCCAACAGGAAGTCGGCTATTATGGGTTGTTTGAAAAACGCATGCTGTGGAATTTGATGTACTCCTCCTAGAGAATTCATCCACTCGCCTCCAAACTCGGTCAGCATGAAGTCAAGACATTGAGGATGCTAAATTGCGGATGTATTTTTGATATCTTGAACGGTTTGGCCGTGGCGAGGAAACGAATTTATGGCGAGAAAAGATAAAAACGAAGTGTTATAACTTCTGCATACATTAACTGATCTTGATTAAACTTCAGCAGTGTGTTCGTGGTAAGAGGCCGATCACATGTATGTAACTATAGTGAGTAAAAGTTATAGCGCCACCAACTGGCAGCAGGAAGTGTGTCACTTTCTAAATGCTTTTGACAAAAGTGAAGGGGTTAATTTTATGTACAGTCACAAAAATCAGTACACATATTGGTCTCATCGAGCCGGACAATTTTCTAATTTACAGTAATTAGCTCCGAGTAACAGGAAGTCAGATATTTTGGTTTGAATGTGGATTTCTTTGCAAAATCAGCCTCTGTATTTTTACCCACTTCTCTTAAGTGGTTTATTTTATTCCCACCAAACTTTTTCAACATGATGAAAATACATTAAAGATGCTAAATTGTAAACAGATAATAAATATCTCATACGGTTTTGCTATGGCGAGGGATTAAAGTAATGTCAAAAAAGGAAACACTAAAAACCTCCTATCTTCTAAAAATGTAATTATACACCATTTATTTCTATATAAAATTATACAAATATCAGAACTAAATCCATTTTATTCTTTTTTTTCAATTTAATAATTGTTCATTTATTTTGTATATATATAATGTATATATATATTTTTTGTTACATTTATTATATATATATATATATATATATAAATATAGCTGCGAGCAGCGATGGAGGGCCCAAGCCGGTGACACCGCCACCCCGGTGGCTTTAGTGTAAATAAAGGCACCAGGGTGGCGGTGCCACCGGCTTGGGCCCGCAATCGCTGCTCGCAGCTATATTTATTATTATTATTATTATAAGCTACTTAAGTTTGATTCAGTATACATACCCAGGAGAAAAAGGCGTACTATTAAATGTATTAAAAATGTACTTGAGTGTGTTTTTAGTAGGCCTACAATACAAATATACTTTAATGCATTTTTAATACATCTAACAGTAGCCTACGTCTTTTTCAACTGGGTAGCTTAAATTTATTTAGTATAGTATATACTAAATATAGTATATATTTAGTATATTTTATTGATTAATTTAAACCTTAAACAACAACACTAAATAATAATAATATTAATAATATGAAGAAGAAGAACCAGGAGGAGAAAAGTTTTATTCTGTCACGAAAATGCTGCCTGCTATTCCTCTGCTGTCGTTGCTTCATTGATGCTCGCGCTGCTCGCGCGCAACAAAGCTCAGCTGATCGTCATCGGGTTTGAAAGTAACGGCTCCTCTCATCAAAGCTTCCGCCGTTTGTTCGGCTCTCCGTTACAAGGTTTGTAAACTCGCCAAATAAATATAAATACAGAGTCTACTCACTATATATTCAAACACACATATATATTAACTAAATTTATTATACATTACTACGTTTTTACAGTGTTTACCACTCTTTTATTGCACAGTATCTGGTATGAAGGTTTTAGCCGCGATGCTAACTACGTTGATATAATGAACAAATGAAAATTATTATTTGACTTATTGTCTTAGATTGATTTAGTCATTCAATTCAACATATTCTGTACAACTGTATCTTCAAATTGCTGATATAGCCTAACTAATTTATTTCATCATTGGTGTTTGTTATGAATAACAAAAGCAGCTTAATATAGTTTGGTCTGTTTTTGTTTAGCCTAACTTTACTTACTTCAGGTACCCTCATTCTCTCAAATACCATTTTAAAGCCATTTACTGGTCAATAAATATTATGTTGTGAATAATCAGCTTTGTTCTTTTGTTTCCCCAGAACTACCAGTACATTTCTTGAACAATCTGACCATTTCAGTGGCAACACTGAATGACAGTAAGTTACCTACACCACATGCAAGTTCTTTATTACTATGAACTTTCTCTGTGTGAAATTGTATTGTTTGACTGTGTACTTGTGTTTTTTAATCAGTTATTCTCTGAAAATCTTCCCTCATGCTCTAAAATCTCATTCATGTTACTCAGAAAAATAATATCACAGGTTTGGCGCCAATAATGCTATGCATTTTTTCTTATATCTTTATCATTTGCATTTGAATATAAGACATTTTAACTCTGAATTATAACTTCAAGTTTAGTCTTTTTCGACAAAAAAAAAAAAAGGAAAAAGCTATTATATGGCTTCAGAAGACTTACAACACAACCCATAACACATGAGTTGTGAACTCATTGATTATTTTTAGGATCTTTTCTTAACCATTTTTACATAAATTGTTGCATTGAATTGAACTAGACAAGTGTACATAAGAATGGTTTAATGAATGATTTACGCAATCTGCTTATGTTTCATGCAGTGAAATCGAACGGTGACTGGGGTTGCATTATTTATGCCTGAGATCTGCTTTTGGGTTCCACAGACAGAAAGTCTAACAGGTTTGGAACGTCACAAGGCTGAGGAAATTATTTAAATTTCACAACTATCAACCTTACTAACAGTAAATTTTGTACTTTGCAGGGATCGTGGTAAGCTGAAATACAAGTTTGAACAAGAATAAAAATCCTCCTGTAGACCTGAAAATCACTGAAGTGCCTGGACCATCCACCAGAAAAGAGGAAAAACGAACAGAAAACAAATCTGCTGTACCTTTTCACTTTTCTAACTCGTTAACACTGATGGGCAGTAACGCGTTAGAAGTAACGTGTTACTGCAATCCGATTACTTTTTTCAAGTAACGAGTAAGTAAGGGATTACAATTGCAAAAACAGTTATTAAATTACTGTTACTTCCCCGTAAGCAGGCTGCGTTACTGCGTTATACTACGAGACTGTCTCGCGACGTGAGCCGTTACTCGTGAGTGACAATGACATGAGCGCCGCGAAGTCAGTGGTAAACACTATGGCAAGCGATCGCGTTCAAAAGTCTTTAAACGAAACGCGTGAATTTTGACGCGTCAACACGCACAGTTTGTCCGTGTTCAGACGTCATGTTTATTCATGAACGATGTTGTAATGGTAAACTGGTATGCACGTGCAAACATCAGACGTTATATTTGTTCATGAGGGATAATACATTGGTACGTTGTGAGTGATGTCAGTCTTATGTCATGATTTGTCATGCCTTTTTAAGTTGTTCGTTTAACGTTCTTTCCCAAGGTAGAAAAGTCAACAGCTCTTAGAATGGGTCTTTTATTTTAGCAAACTGCCAAAAAACCTTTTCAGACTGTGTGCAGCTGAACCAAGAAAAGCTTAAGATTGCATGGAGCTGATAAGCATGAATGGCGGAAGAAAAAGACTGCAATTAAAAAACAAAACAAGAGAAAATTATTTTAATGCAAGCAATAAAAAAACTGCACACATCAGCTGTGGAATAAAAGAAAAGAAATGCATGATCAACTAGATTAAGGCAAACTCCTGTCTTAATGTAAACCCTGTCCACCACCCCCAAAGGTTTCACAAAGTTATTCTTGCCACTGTAACTTATGGCTTCCTAAAGACAGGTTTATGGGTAAATAAATGAATAATAATAATAAATATATACCAGGGCTCAACATTTAAGCCTTTTCATTTGTCCTTCGGTCGGTCATTCACTTGTCCGAGTAAAAACATTTGTTAGAACAGGAAAAAAAATTGATTTTTTTGTGTGTGTGTTGTAAATATAATTTATTCCAAATCAGTATTCTCATCAGTTCAGTCAGCTTTAACATATATATATCGGCATATTTATGATATTTTAACCTTTATAAAGGGCATTTTTCCCTAATCGTTTGCTTCATCTTTCATTTAAAATTCTTAAATTTGATCAATAAATTACAATAGAATAATAAGATGCTAAAGGGCTGTTACCAATCAAATAAACTGCATTAAATAATGTAATGAGATTATTTAAAATATTTTTTGAATATACAAATAAGAAATAATATTTGTGCATAGAAATAATATTTATAAACCACCAGTAGGAGGCGGCAGGCGACCATCTTAATGAGTGAGTCATTGATGCAATGTGCATAAAGTTAAAATACTGAAACTAATAAAACAAGTTTTAAAAAAGAATGTTTCATTTGATTCAATTTTAGATGATGGAATATGCATAAAGAATAGAATTAAGCAGAAAGGTCAATTGCTTTATAGTGTATTCATTTCGTGCATCATGTTTTTGAAAAGTAACTAGTAACGTAACTAGTAAAGTAACTAATTACTTTTGAAAATAAGTAATCAGTAAAGTAACTGGATTACTTTCTTGGAGAAGTAATCAGTAACTAATTACTTTTTCTAAGTAACTTGACCAACACTGCTCGTTAAGTACCTCACATGTCCCTTGTGAAGATTTTATTATTGATTGCATTTTATGTTGCAGCGAGTAAATGTGCGATCACATTTTTGAATTTCGTGAAATTACACAGGCAAAAAAGTCCATTGACCATTGTCAGCAGTGTAGCGACGTAATGTATGAAGCACAGCTCACACTGCAGTCACTTTCACACAGCTTTCTGTTGGTCAAATCCAGCGAATTCCAGTGACCACCTTGGTCCCATAGTGACATTTTTGACCACAAACGAAATTGCTTATCGTGTGGATTCTTATTGAAATGACTGTAATTCACCAGTGAACATTCACAGAACAACAGATAATTTTACTGCACATTAATACTGTTTCCGGGTCGAAGCCTCTACTTCCTCTATCTTGTTTCATGAGAATACTCAACAACCTTTTATGAACACTGATTCAAGTCACACATTTAAGCTTTTCAAAAGCCATAGTGTACATTACAGTCTCCAGTCTAACGGCATCCCAGACTTCAACATTTTATGATTCAAAATAGCTGAATATCTAACCATCTGAGATTTCGGTATAGAGATAAAGGTTAGGATCATAATTTTCAGGAATATTACTGCACGAGTGCATATTAGCACTGTTTGTTTGTTTTTGGCATCTGATAGAGCTTTTGGACTTGGAGACAGTGATGTCAGACTTACCATCGGACTGAAACACAAATGTTTTAAAGTTAAGTAAAGATGGACATTTTTAATTAGTCAAAATGTAATTTTTTTACATTGATTTATTTCGTGGAACATATGTGTTTCCATGCATTTTGTTAAGATGTCTTTTCTTGTTTATCTATTGTATATACATGGTTGATTATTCATGTTGCTTATGTATTATACTATTTTTTGTGTATTCATTGATATTAATCTATAGTTAGCTTTTTTTCCCATGTGTATGGAAGTGTATGTATAAAAATGAATATCAAATATGTAATAAACAATTCTTATTTTGTATTTGGTTCAATTTGTTTATTATAATAGAAGTCAAAGGTAACCATAGTAACAACATGAAATTAAATATTTAAAAAAAATAAAATTTGGTTCCTGGAGGCACCCAAAGTGGTTCCACACAGTGCCTGATATAAGAGTTCCTCAGGAAACTTGTGTGGTTCCTCAGAGAACCACCCCTTTTTAAAGGGTGCCTAGAGGATCTACAGACGGTTCCGCCGGTGTGACAAAGTGAAGAACCCCAAAAGGTTCCTCCAGGCCTTTTATTTTTACAGTGTGGGGTCAGTAAAGGATCTTAAACCAGTTAAACACAAGAGGACATTTTGTTTACACTAGATTAAAATAGTTAGTCATGACATAAGCAATCAAATTTGCCTTGATATTTGACATATAAGAGGTCTTTGTACCATCAAGTCATCTTTTAAGTTTCATAGCTTAAAACATTCTCCTCATTATAAACAAAGCTTTTATTTAATCAAGCTCTACAAACAGATTATTTGGATATTGCAGGATTTGTGACGTCACATGGGCAAATAAATTTGCATGACTGTCTTCAGAGCAAGACACTGACGAATCAGCACAGATACTGATACATCAGCCCAGATACTGATACATCAGCACAGAATATGCCCCACCCACTGTCATTCAGTCGCTTAACGGCTGACATGTGTCTACAACGGATGTGAGCATTTTGTCAAAAGCAAATATAACCCACATTGATGCCGTCGACACTAGATACAGTGTAGATACAGATGCCCATTCAGTTTCTGACATAATTCACACACTTGAGTCTGTTGACAAGACAAATGTGAAATAACATTCACTTTGATGTGTCCAGTTTTAACAGCTCTTTTGCGTCTCTGTACAGACTTCAGAAGGATCTCAGCATAAGAACGGTTTATTTTAATGGTGTCCCGGATCGCGTCGGAGTAGCCTATTACATGTTTCTTCAGAGCATGTTGTTTTGTAAATGAGGCACAGTGAAATTGCAAAGAAACTTTTGAAGAAAGATGAAGCATCCAACTGTATTGGATCTGAAAGCAGCCGCATCAATCCGTCTATCATTCGTTCAGTCGTTTTTTTTTTGTTTTTTGTTTTTTTTATATCGAAAGAAAAATGAGAAAACGGCTCCTTGTTTGTTTAAAAAAAATCATTAGAAAAACAAGAATTAAGCTTGATTTTTCATTTTTCATACAGGTGTAAAAAAAACATGTAATAAACAGTTTGAGCATTTGATCTCTGCACGTGGGCGGGAATGAAACGCCCGTCCTCTGATTGATCAGCCGGAGATCAAACCATATCATCATCAGTTGTTCCTCAGTTCCATGCAGCAGAATAGCTGTAGGCCTACTGTTATTGCAACTACAATTCATATTTTTCTCATCAAACAACCAGACTAACAAATGGCTTGACACAAACCGTACCGGAGCACAGCCTAGATAAGGCTTTCTTCTGTGTAGACACAAATTCTCCTATGCTTTGCATAAATTGGGAATGGCAGAGTATAAATCCTGATGTACTCGTTACATCATAAGAAGAATGGCATCTACGCTAATTTTAGTGTCTTTATTTATCCTGGGGTTTTCCCGCAGCCTGCCGGTTCCAGGCCGTATCCAGGGGCCTCATTTATAAAGCTTGCGTACGCACAAAACGGGGCTGAAAACATGCATACGCCAGTTCCTGCGCAAAAGGTGGGATTTATAAAGAAAAACTTGACGGGAAAATTTGCGCACCTGCACGCAAACTCTGACCCATGCGTACGAACGTTTTGGAGATGGAGCACTTTGGCGACACCGATGGTGAGCTGGAGTTAAATGTATTTTTGGTCACTTTTATACAGAAAATCTAAAGAAAATTAAACATATACTGTTTGCAGATTTCAGCTCTGCATTCAACACTATTCAGAGACATCTACTGATCCAGAAACTGTTCCACCTCAATGTCCCCTCCCGCCTGATCCATCTTCTCCACAACTTCCTCACCAACAGACAACAGGCTGTACGGGTAAGCACAACCACCACAACTATACTGACTTCCAACACAGGAGCCCCGCAGGGTAGAGACCTGCGCGGGACACAATGTTCAGTCCCGCTCCCGCCCGCTCCCGCAGTGTTCAGTCCCGCTCCCGCCCGCTCCCGCAAAGATTTGTCATTTTTTGTCCCGCTCCCGCCCGCATCTGTGATATTATGTCCCGCTCCCGCCCGCAAATGCCCGCAAGACGGCAGGCAGCAGGATGGATGTTCACATTCTGTCTCACGAAAGGTCTTGGAAAAAAAATGCGTGCGCACATAATTCCTTACAGTAACTAACGCCAACAAAGATAAACATTAATCGGCCCAAATTTCAATAGGCTTAATTATCATGTAACATAAAAACAGCCTTAGGCATGGCCTACACACATAGGAACATTTGTTAAACGGATCATTTTTATCCTAGACTACAGGCCATTTAAACATTTAAAATGTGATCACCAAAACACGAAACGGTCCCATATTAGGCCTACGAACAGCATAATATTCACTAGTAGGCTAACAGTAACCAAAAAAAAAAAAAAAAAAGAAAAAAATTTATTCGATTAGGTAATATTATTATCTATCTAATATATATAATTATATATTAGATAATGTTAGAATGTTATTGCTGTCTATTTTGAGCTTTCGAGTTCGAACACGGAGCAGCGGGAAGGAATTGTCTCTAAACAAGTGTGCGTGAGATTAGGCCCCGCCCGTACTCCAAAGGACAACATCCACAAGTTTAGGCTGCTTAAAACGTTTTTATTGCTGCCAAACAGAATCTCCCTCAAAACTACAAATTATGTACGCTACTTTAATCATTTATATATTTTACTTTACACTCATATTTAATTTGCGGGAGTGCAGCGTATCATCCCTCCCGCCCGCACCCGCAAGTGCACCTCCATCATCCCGCCCGCGCCCGCAATGACCTTTCAAAATTTGTCCCGCGCCGCACTGTTTTGCGTCGCAACCCGCGGATCCCGCGGGACTCCCGCGGGAGTGCAGACCTCTACCGCAGGGCTGTGTTTTAAGCCCCTTTCTTTACACCCTTTACACAAACGACTGTACCAGTTCCTCACCCAACACCATATTCCTCAAGTATGCCGATGACACTGCAATCCTTGGACTCCTCACAGACACACATTCAACCCAAGAATATCTTAATACAGTCTCCCATTTCACGCAGTGGTGTGGAAATAACTATCTCAAACTCAACATCAGTAAAACAAAAGAAATGTTTTTTGGATCGGCACAATCCCATCACCCCATTATCATTATCAACGAAACAGTAGGGACAGTAGATCACTTCAAATATCTTGGACTCACAATTGACAATAACCTCACCTTTGAACACCACACAACAGACATACAGAAAAAAGCAACCCAAAGACTGTCAGCGGTGCGTAAACTAAAAGGACTTCATGTTGCCCCCCATCTACTCCTACTACTGTATATTAGCATTGCTCAACCCATCCTACTATACTGTTCCACCTGTTTTTTCAACATGCTTACTGTAAAAAAACGTAACAAACTTACCAAGATAACCAATACTGCCTCCAAAATAATAGGTCTGCCCACTCCAAATCTACAAGAACTAAACACCAAAGCCATCACACGTATAGCTCATGTAATATCCCTGGACATTACTCACCCACTCAACCGCTACTTCTCACTCCTACCCTCTGGCAGGAGGTTCAGAAGCATAAGATGCAATAAAACCCGCTTCAGCAGAAGCCTAATCCCCTCAGCTATCCAAACACTCAATAAGACAAAGCCACACAGATAGATCAATTGTTTTGCAGTGAAATAGTGGAAGGTTTTTTTTTTTTTTTTCCATATATGTATGTGTCAAATGTTTACTGTGTATGAAAATATGTATGTCCATATGTGCCGTGAGTATGCACAATGAAAAGCGTTTCTGGAAATGTGAAAAAGAATTTCCCTAAAGGGACAATAAAATATATACCAAAAAAAATATATATACCATATACAGAAAGATTATACAAATACAATTTCAATCACCAAGCCTGTCACTTGAAGCAAATATCCATTCCTTCTTAAATGTCCGCGGCAGCGAGCGTGTTGAGCCGTTTAGTGAAACTGACGCAAATAACAGTTTAAATAAATAAAATACTTCTGATATAAACATTTATATTAAATATGCCATTCAAATTAATGGAGTTAAACACTTAAACATGAAATCATTACTGAAGTTACAACATTTTTTTAAATTCAATCATTAGAAATATTTGTTGTGGATGCGATTGTTTTTGAACACTTTTCCTGTGGCGTGCTTTAATGTTTTAACCACAGAGATAATTGCTTATCATGATAATACCAGATTGTCTGAGAAAATAGTTTCGTGCAAATAATGCCCAAGGCCTATCTGTTTCCATTAAAAATATAAATCAATTAAAAATACAATTCGGCAAGTGGAAAAGATTGAGAAAAACTTTCTCTGAAATGTATTTTACACTATTTGATTTATGTAGGCTATTCAAAAACAAGGCAAGGATAGACAACTACTTGATTTGTATTAATGTAATGTTTCTTGTACCGTTTATATCATTTGCATTCATTTGCATATGATTATTCATCCACGTGATAACGTTTAAGTTATCACGTGGATGAATAATCATATGCAAATGATATGTAGATGAGGATCTGCATAGTAAAACTCGGCGTTGTAAGCTCCATATATGGTTATTTCGGGTGGAGACGCATGTACGCACAATCTTCCGCTGACTGGGATTTATAAAGTGAATTCTGCGCAGGTTCTGGCGTACGCACGGTTTTATAAGTCTGAATATTTTTTTGCGTACGCCATTTTTGGCTTTCGGGCGCACGTACACTTTTAGTAAGGTTCCTACGCACAGTTTTATAAATGAGGCCCCAGATCTGATGAAGGACCTTCGCCTGGACCCGATGACAACGCGCTGAAGTGCCAACTAGTCTCTCCCTATGGAGGATCCCTTTACCACTCTACAGATAAAGCATTGTCGGGAAAATTCGTTTCGCGTACCTACCCCGAAGTGACAAAATAAAATAAAATTCTGTATCAAAATGTATACCAGTACTTTGTTTAGGCTTGGTTTGTAGGGAATTACAAACCTGCGCACATATATTCAAACGCACATAACTATAGAACCAATTCTTAATGCGCATGTGAACGCCATCAGCGTTTATCACAGGTTCGCGTTTAAAATCTGTGTAGAGAGCAGAGTATGTGAGCGGTGCGGAGTGGGAGCGGAGCGAGGAGCGGAGTTGCGTGATTTTGCCAGGAGCGAGGAGCGGATTTTTTTAACATGCCTAGTTTATATTTTTCAGCTGTAAATGTAGCAGTGACCACTGATTAAAAAAAAATAAAAAAATAAAAAAGATAATAATCTGACTACAGCCAACAAAACCTGCTGTGAAGCCAGTGTGATTAAATAATGAAGTATCTATGCAGTGTGTGTGAGTGTGTCCATGTTTTTCTATCCTGGTGGGGTCTTAAACCTGAATGTACACACACACTCGTGGGGACTCGTGTCACTGTGGGGACCTAAATTGAGGTACACAAGCTTATAAATCATACAAAAAGGTTTTTTTGTTTTTTTTTAAATGAAAAAATGCAGAAAGCTGCAGTGATGGGTAGGTTTAGGGGTCGGGTTAGTGTGTGTGTGTGTGTGTGTGTGTGTGTGTGTGTGTGTGTGTGTGTGTGTGTGTGTGTGTGTGTGTGTGTGTGTGTGTGTGTGTGTGATGGGTAGGTTTAGGGGTCGGGTTAGTGTAAGGGGACAGAATATACAGTTTGTACAGTATAAAAAACCATTACGTCTATGGAGAGTCCCCACAAAGATAGTGGACCAGTGTGTGTGTGTGTGTGTGTGTGTGTGTGTGTGTGTGTGTGTCAGTAGCGGCTTGTCAATAGAGGGCGCTGGGGCGCCGCCCGCATCAAAATTCCAGAAATATACATGTATACAAAAATGATAAAAAAATGAAATAAAAATAAAAAATAAAATAGTTTACTCATACAATGTAAGTAGTAAGAGCCTCAGCATTTAATAAAAACTGGCTTTAATCGGTTAACTATTTTCTTTATTATGTTTTTCAATAAGTTTCATGCGGTTTCATGTGAGAGGGACGCCGGACAAATATAGTCCTTAAATTTTCGGGCAGCATGTGACCTGAAGCTGGTCTCTAATTGGTTTCTTAAAGATTCTCCTCCGGACGCAGGTCGCTGCGTCCCTGGCGAATCAGAATTGGATACATGTTATTTTATCCAATCTGATTGGTTCTCGTCACCTGCCATTCAACTCCCGCGCTTGTTATGAGAAACGGAGGCGGCTGGCTTTATTTGCTTATTTGTTATGCTGTTCAATTCATTGCATTTTGATGTTCATGTCATGTATTTGTACTCAATATATAATCTCAATATATATAACTGTACATATATGTTCTGTTACAGTTAGTAACTGAAGTGTAGATCACATTTGTACAATTATATGAAAAAAAGATGATTGAAATAAATGAATAACTCTAAAATTTCAACTTTTATCTTTTTCAGGTTTGATTCTAATCATAATGTAACATTATTTGAAAAAACAAAATTTCAGTACAACAAAAACAAATTTTATTGTTAGAATTGTGATTTCATAATATTTAGATATGAATCCAACTGGAAAATCTTGTGAAAAGATATTATCTTTCAGTTAGTCAAATAGCATATAGTGGAGCTCTATAGCCATCTAATAGCTAAAATGATCATTTTTTACTTTTAAAACTACATTTTACAAAATATGGGCAAAAAGTTTACACTAAACCATGTAAAATTATCCATGTTATCCCCATGAATGAAAGTTAGAAATATGGGTCTTTTATAAAGTGAATTTTACATAAAATGCTGTTTTTTGTAAAAAGCCTATTTAAATATTTATTTATTTAAAGAAATTTAAAATATATCATAAATCTTCCAAAAACTGCACAAATGTTGAGTAAAAACCATAGACTGTAAAAAAATATGGACGTAGTGTCCGTGACGTCACCCGTAGGTTTCTGAAGAGCATTTTTGAAGCCTAAAGTGGGCAGAGCCGGCCGTCGCCATCTTGGCCTTGCGTCACTCCCCGATAACAGAAAATGGGCAAAGAGGCTGAGGAACCTGGCTATCTGAAATCACGCCCACCTAGCTCGACGTGATCGAGTTACCTCAGGCTGGGGAGGTAATGCTATAACCGGCTATAACGTTATGCTACTGACAGTACCAAGTCTGCGACTGCACAGGGCCTCGCGCTAAAGTGACAGTTTATGATGTAAAGCCAATTAAAAGTTCCTGTTTTTGCCCTTCGAAATATTATAATAGTTAAAAGCCACGGCTACAAGTGAGACTGTGTATCGTGATTCTGTACATCGTGATTCTGTACTATTCTGCTAGTTGAAAATTATGCAGTAACTTAAAGGGGGGGTGAAATGCTCATTTTCACTCAATCTCCTGTTAATCTTGAGTACCTATAGAGTAGTATTGCATCCTTCATATCTCCAAAACGTCTTTAGTTTTATTATATTTATAAGTTAAAGATTGGCTGTACCGAGTCTTTCCGGAAAAAACCGAGCGGCTGGGGGCGGGCCGTGTGGGCGGTGTGCTATAGCTGTGCTAACTGATCTAACAACAACACAGAGAGACATTTGAAGTATTTTACTCACCGTGACTGCTCGATCCTTAAGCATTAGACGATCTGCAAATAAGTCGATCTGGGCTTTGTTTATAAAACAATCATCGTCGAAATGCAGGGAACAAAGAGTCGTGCACAACCTCCGTTGATGCTTCGAAAAAACAAACTCCATCCACTATTCCCTTAACGCTGGGTTCTTTGGGAATCTGTGCAGGGTTGTCTTGCCCTGCCAACCAAAAACCCACTTCTTTGGTGACACTGACTTCCCTAAAAGCCGAGCATAGCGCTTTGAGGTAACGTACTGCTTTCGCTCTCTTCTCTCTCTGGTCTGCGAGTGCGCGCGCGGCCGCGGAGAAGTGCCCTTAGGGCCCATATAAGGAAATTCCGCTCTATCTTACGTAAGACAGAGCCATACTCGAAAAAAACTTTCCGAAACTTGTGACAAACCGGAAGGAGTATTTTTGGAACAAAAATACTCCTTCAAACGTACAACTTAACTTTTGAAACTTTGTCCATGTTTAGCATGGGAATCCAACTCTTTAACAGTGTAAAAAACTCAGTATGCATGAAACAGCAATTCACCCCCCCTTTAATATTACTCTGAGAGAGTGTGTGTGACAGTGATTTATGTGCATAACGTTACGTTATGTCAGTCACTCTTTTTTTTATAGTCTATGGTCCGTCAGCGCGGCATCTCTCGTCAAGTTTGTAGAGAGCTTATTCAGTCCATTTTAAATTCTGATTTTGGCCGCCTCTCGAATGGGTTAAACCATAGATATATTGCCTATGAAGTTCAAGTAAATGCGCTAGAAAATCCGCACTCATTCAAGGATGTGCATTTATTGCATGGACGGAGAAAGCGCCGACACCTGCAGGATTTCATCTGACGGTACATAAGCATATTATAATCTATCTGTTCCGTGAGAGCAGAACGAACAAGCCTTTATTGACGTTTTTAAATCTGAAAACTCCAAAAAGCAACGAAATTGTCAGACATCCATTAGTGCATGTTCACAGAGGAAAACAACTGAAATACAGCGCTGGTTGTTCTCTCGAACGATACTCGACGACAACGACGGAATCCTAAGCCGTGGGCGAAGTAATGGGTGTATTAAATTGTATGAAATAATCCCGAAAAAAAAGCACAAATCACTGCAGAGATGGCAAGTTCAGCAGATAACATTTGCTGAGGTGAAGTGACGGCTAGTAACAGCAGACAAACGGCTAGCATTGACATCAGCGGCAATCCACCTGTCACTCAAGTGGCCATACCCTTAGAACTTTAAATATTAATCAACTAAACGGATGAGTTATAAAAAAAATTCACCCCCCTCACAGTTGTTATGAAGGGCAAAATTAGCTGTATAGACCAAAGCCACATACAGACACAAGGCTGTAAACATGTTTTTTTCTGCTGTAAAGTTGGTAATTTTAACATGGGGGAGATACAGATTTGACTCACTTGTGCAGCCAGCCTCAAGCGGCCAGTCGATGAATTGCAGTTTAACTCACTTCCGTGTTGGTTTCAAGAGAGAGACGGGGAGGTTGCCGCTTGGTAAAAACATTACACAGTGTAAAATTACATTTGTAAAAAACAACAACAACAAAAAAAACCCCTATTATTCTGTTACAAAATTAAATGTTAATGTCTGGGGACCCCAAAGTCGTCCCAAATGAAGATAATCAGAGGGTTAAATACCCCCCCCCCACCACCACCACACTCCACACACACACAAAAAGCGCCCCCCCCCAAAAAAAATAATTATCACCAGCCGCCACTGGTGTGTGTGTGTGTGTGTGTGTGTGTGTGTGTGTGTGTGTGTGTGTGTGTGTGTCATGCCCTGGTATTCCATCGCGGGAAATGTCTCCACGTGAAAAATAGTATTATTAGCAGTCGACCTAAAAAACGCATGGCATCGCTTAGGCGGCGTGTCCACCAAAGCGTTTTTCCCTCGGCTGGCATATTTTTTTCAAATGTTTTCAATGGGAGCGCCATTTTTTTTAAATGCCATGAGCGTAACGAGGCGCTGAGCGTTTTTTTCATGCTGAAGCACTGAGCATTCGGCGTTTTTTACAGGTCACCGAGAGTTGAAGAATGTTCAACTATGGGTAAAACGCAGCGCTCATCACTGTCACTTTTTACCCAACCGTCCAATCACAGTGGAGGAGGGGTGGGACTAATACCACAATGACCAACCGCCACATTCTGCTAGTACAACGTCAACAGATGACAAGACAACAACAAGCATAATAACAGAACAAAATAATTTAAAACAAGAGCCAGAGAAAATACATTTCATTGTATCAACATTTTAATATAGAATCAACACAGAAACAAAATATGTGTGAAATGAGATACTACTAGTAACACTTTCGCGGATATTCCGTATCATAACAAGCAAAGTGTCTCTGCCAAAACGCTCTCAAGGACCCACAGCTAGACGTTTTCAGCAGAGCGCCTAGCGTTTTCAGCTGGCTAAAAACGCTTTAGTGGACACACGGCCTTAGAGCACCTTTAACCCCCTGGGGTCGGCGGTATCGCCGGCGATACCAGCTCGCTTTTTTTTATCAGTGTAAAAGAGACTCATAAATACTCTGTTGACTTTGATTTTCCATAGGAGTTTCATACATCAATCGATTCTGTTAAATGTGTATTATTTTGGTGTATACTCACAATAAAAACAAAGTGTTGTGCTTTTTGCCAAATAAAGAAAAATAAACACGAAGCGAGTTCTGCCTTCTCTCTGTCAGTGTAGTCCATTCTGAAACGCGTCCGAAAATGAACAATAACTCAGCGAATACTCAGTCAAACAGACATACAGACACACAGGCATGAAGCTTGAATTCTCTTCTTTTAAATGAAGTACTTTATATAAAAAACAAATATTCTTAGTTCATGTAATCTGTAAGAAAAGAGCAAGATGTCAGTCGTTCTCATCTCATCTAATTATTTTTAATGTGACTCCGCCCACGGAGAGCGCGCGCTATTCAAACGCAAATGACTGAGGCAATCCTGCAAACTTGTGAACGCCTCCATATCAGCTCGAGAAAACACAAGTTTAATCAGATCATTGTAGCCTACTTATTTACACCGTCTCGCAGCGCTGTGAGGAATAATAATAATGGAAAATGTACCTCAGAAGTGCGGGTATTTCGAGGAGCAAGGATCCGACTGAGCTGAGGAACACTGTAGTAAGTTTTTTTTCCTTCTCAAGTGAATCGCGTTTCTGTGTGAATGAATGAACGGCAGCCGCAGAGATGCGCACTGTTTACCACAACTCGCAAAAAGACAGTTTAAATTTTAAACGCGTTTCTGTGTGTGAATGAATGATGATGTTTTAGCAAACTGTATTGCTATACTGAGATGAGTAAAAATCGACTGAATGTACATGTGTATATATATATATATATATATATATATATATGTACATGTGTATATATATATATATATATATATAGGCCTATATATATATATATATATATAACATACTATTTTTGTCAAAAATAAAGTCATCAACTAAGATGTTAGCTGTTCCAATGTTGGCTATATTCAAACTAATGAATACATATGATAAAATGTAGGCCTATAATCTTTTTTTTTTTTTTACAAAGAAAGAGTACACTTGAAATATTGTTGAAATTGTAATTATTGTTGTAATTGTAACCTTTTTAATAAAATAGCAAAACATATTTACAAGATAGATGTAAGCAAAATCTTAAATGGTCAATATAAGTCTTCTTCTAAATATATCTTTTGTCCTTGCATTCATTATTGTGGCTGAAGTGTCACACCTGAATGAATGGCTCATTATGCAGAGTCATTACGCATACTGGGTGGGACATTGTATTCTCAGGTGTAAACCACTCCTCGTTCACGCCCCCCTCGCATATTGGCTTTCCAAGCAAAACCTGTCTTATAAAACAATACATTGATTTAAATTGTGTGTGAACAATTAGGCAGGATGATTTTCACATCATTTTGAAGCCAGAACTCGAAGCGACAACATTCATTAGTCAAAAGTCTTGTTGACACATATTTAGTATGTGTTCTGTGGTCTTATTTCAGCAACTTTCATTTTTATTTTTTTCAATAACCACGCATAAACATTATTCTCTTAAAAATTCAAACATATACATGCATGTTGCTCGCATATATTATGGTAGCCCTGTTTGTGCTATATAGAGTGAATTTACACCTTTGCCATGAACATGTTTATAAATAACTGAAAAAAGCACAAATGTCAGAGCATGTCAGAACACCTCCAGGGCCCAGAAAACCCCTCAGACCCCAGAGGGTTAAACAGCCACAGGTCCGATTTTCCGCCAAAGTAAAGAGCTTATTAATTACGAAAACGATTATTTATCTTTGCTAATTAGTATTTTATTTCAGTTAGTTTTTCAGTAACTGTTGTTAGCTTAGTTTAGTTTGTTTATCATTTATTATGAATTTTGAATTTTATTTCAGTTTACGAAAATGTTTTTTGACCAATAGTTTTAGTCTTAGTTTCAGTTTTCGTTTACGAAAATAACCTTGCTGCAGTGCAAGATTTTCATTAATGTAATAACTTGCCATTTCGTTTTGCTACCCACCAAACCCTACAATATACCTTCAGAACTCTTGGAATATACGGCACGAGTTGCATAGAATTATATTATGACAGATTAAAATCCGCTTAAAAAAAGTGAAAGTCACAAATGGGAAAGCACGTGCAGGACAATTATTTCTTTGAAAAAAGCAGATAAGCCTTTAGAACAACATCAAGGTGAGTAGTTATCCTATTTCACACAGTTCAAATAAGTTGCGATGGGTTAAATAAACTCTTAAGCAGATAAATGTGCCTACAGTCAAGTGCAGACTTTGTTCCATAACTTTATTTTTGCTGAGTTTATTTCATTATTATTGAATATTACCTAATGTCAAACAAAACAGTGTTTTATTTTCTCTGCCAACTAAACTTCCAAAGCAAAGTCACAGAATCATTGTGCATTCTCTCCACGCTGTCCAGTGCGTCCTGCAGCTTTCCCACACAGATTTTGAGAGTTGATCAGCTAAACAAAACAGGCCAAAAAAGTAGACTAATGGGCAATATACGAGAGAGGATGCAAGGTACATTCATATTCCTGAAATAATCACCTATAATAGCTTAGCCTATTCCTCTGACACATGTAGTTAGCCATAGGTGAATTTATGTCTACACAGAGGAAAGCCCTGTCTAAGCTCTGCCCCGGAAGGGTTCATTGGTCTGGTTGTTTGATGAGAAAAAGATGAGTTGTAGTTGCAATAACCGCATTAAGAATCCTTACAGCAATTCTGCTTCTGAACAACTGATGATGGAATGGTTTGATCTTTGGCTGACCAATCAGGACAGGGGCATTTCATTTCCACCTAGGGCTGGGCGATAAAATGATAACAATAATTATCGTGATATAATTTCTCTCGATAAAACGATATCAAGAGTTCCATAAATGTTCGATAATGTTTATGCGCCAAAAGCGGAACGAAACTCATTTGAACCGCTCGGCTCAAAGTCCAAATGGCAGCGCGAGCTCACTAGAGCAGATGCTTTTATTCTGACCGGTCTCGGTCACAAGATCCAGTGAGAAGCGCTTGAATTCAGCAAAGAACACAAATGTCTCAGTGATTTAAACCAGTTTAAAGGCAGATGAAACAGCGCTGACAAACAGGAGAAACACTGCACGCAACGATACAGCCAGAAGGCTTTTCCGTCTACAAATTCCCATCATTTACCATGGATTTACTGAAACGTTAGCCTAGTAATATTAACTGCACCATGAAATGTGGGATATACATATTGATTGAATTGTATTATATTTTTAATGTATTAAAGGACTAATGGAATATAATTACAGTATTTAGGCTACTGTTTTTCATACAAATACCATAGAAAACATAAAGTTACATTTTGCCATGATAGTGAGGTTCTATATATGCCTGGTTTTATCTGTGGTTATCATGATCTAAATGCATGATACTGGATGACCAATGGTTAATTTTAATAAAACTCAAACAGTCAGAATTACATTTTACCAAATAAAAATGAGGTTGTTACATTTTTTTAACAGATGTTTCTGTTTTTGTTAATGAACATAAATTTAACATAGTAAATCTGCATCCTAACTCAAGCTAATACTACTGTCAACTCACTGTCAAATATGCGTTTTGAGGCAAAACATGTAATATTAATATTGCAGCCTGCAATGCAAACTGTGCTGAAGATACGTGCCATCAAAGTCAGGCAACACAAACAAGCACATGCATAAACTAGGAAATTATTTTTTCTATTAAGATATTTATTTTGTTAAGGAAAAATGACAAATGTTTGAATGTTCTACCTCAGATTTGTGAAATGTTCACCTGTTTGGCAAGTGTTTGTCATGATATGTTCTGACAATAAAGAGTAGTTTAAAACCACAATTAATGCTCTGGTTTATACAACTTTCACTTAGGAGCAAAAATCTGCCTTTAAACTTGAAAGAAATAAAGATTTGACATTTATCGTGATAATTATCGATATCGACTGAATTTTTTTTTTTTGCCATATCGCCCAGCCCTATTTCCACCCATGTGCATTTCATTTCCACCCATGTGCAGAGATCGAATATTCAAACTGTTTATTATTTTTTCTACCCCATAATAAAAAAACAAAAAATCGAGCTGAATTCTTGTTTTTCGTTTTTTTTTCGGTTGGACTAACAAGGAGCCGTTTTCACATTTTTCTACTTTTCTAAAAACGAATGATACTACATTAAAATAAAACTATTTAACCTGTTAAGCACTTTTGAAATATCCCCAGAAATGACATACCCAAACTGAAACAGATACAGTTCATGAACCCTTGGTACTAAAAACACAAGTATGATCTCATTTGAAAGCTGACACCTGGCAGTTTATTGTAAATGTAGAATTAATTATTGTCATGATGAAAAAAATAGTTATAAATAGCTTCAAAGTTTTGTAAAGTTATTAGAAATTTATTTTTATGAAACATCTTCATGAAAATAAAATTGAAGTTGGCACTGTATCAATCTAGAAATGCACTGCAGCTAAAGCCATATGTCTGACCATGTTATATTTAAAATCTGAAGATGATAAGTCTAAAACTCTGTATTTAGTTAAATGTTTTTCAAGATCATGTCATATGACTTTATTTTGATTAGACTCTAAAATGCTCCTGATGTTTAGTCATCATCTAACCATCCATTCAGTCTTTTGTCTCTATTGTTTTGTGGTGCAAACGAGCCCCATTCAGTCTCAGTCTCCCCATGCACACATTCACACCTCTCCAGCCTGGTTATGGCTCTAAATATGCATTTCTTTTGTCTGCATTATAGTTACTAACGACTGGCTATTCACAGGCTATTCATAGAGTTTCAATCCCTAATTTCTTTTATCAAAGTTCTCACTTCACATTTGAAACTGTATCAAATGCCCTTCTGGAATAAAGAAACATTTCAGTAAGCATTCCTATTTAGAAAAAATCATAAAAGAATAACTGCTAGGTGGCAGGTGCACCTGGGGCGAGCTAACATGTTAGCTTAGCACACCATCAATACACAACAATTTATGAGATTAAAACCATTTTTGTTCTCCAAACTTACTTTATAACGCAAGTCGAGTGTTTTAAATAATCTTCTGTTATCTAATTTGGCTTCAGATAAAAAAATCAGAAAGAAAATATATTATTTTATAGTATTCTGCACGATGATAAAGTCTACTCTATATCGATTTGCATTACATTATAAATATAATCTATTATTATGAAAATACCTGACATGGCTCGAAGAACACAGGTAACTCAAATATCATTGCAATCATGTTTATTGTCTTCAAAACATCTTTATCTGCATATTACAGCGATCTCTGTTAGCTGTGTGTGTATCAGTGATGTCCTGGAATGTCACATGATTATGGCTCTTCTTCATGTGTTCCATATATGGACTATACTGTGCACATAAGCGCCCTCAGGCTGCTGGTATGGATTGAAAACACACTACATCAGTATCCAGCGCTCATAATTATTACATCGAGGCATTTGGGTATAAATTCAATAAATATTATTCATGTCTATAGAAATCTGATGTAAACCTATGAGAATCTATCAATATTTCTCCAAATCTTCACATTTTTGAGCTAAAAGCCCTGAGGGACGTTGTTTTGTCAAGCGCTGTCATGACGACAGCACAGGAGTTTTTTTTTCTGAATGAAAGCGGCTGACGCTCATAATTCATATTAAAGGTATCGACTCATTTATTCATTTCATAACTCCTGACACAAATTAAGAAATAACTGTCACTATAAGTTTCTCAGAATACAATAGTGGTCAAGTACTGAAACTTGAGTCTTATATCTTTTTAATGATGTATAGTTTGTCAGGGTATAACATTAAATCTGATGGTAACTTTGAACTAAAAAAAAAAAAAAAAACGCTTCAGTGCGTCCGCACACTGGTGAAGGTTAACAGGTTTTTAATAGAATAAAATGAATAAAACTACTGAACGAATGATACATGGATTCACATCACAAATCTTAAGTAAATGATTCCATAATGCTCTGTCTGTAAATTATGGTTTTATATGGAATTTTATTACGTATGCAACCATGGTGTCCGATATTGACGCTATGGGGAATGCCATCGGCGTGACGGTGTCTGAAGCAAATTTGTTGGCTGACGACAGTCCATGACATCTCAAGCTGAGTGCCCGTAGGTACAAAAGGGCACCTGTAATTAGGGCTGTACTCAACCAAAGAAAATAAATAAAAAAAACGTTAAATTAATTAGCTGTGCACTGTGCGCAGTACTTGGTAGCCTTGTTGTCCGCCTAAATGAATTATAAATAAACATAAAAAACTAGTAGGCTATTTGCAGTATTAAATCGTTTTTGACGTAATTAATTTGCACTGAAATGAGTCTGACACACGAGTCTGTCGGCTGTCGGCTCTGACAGCGTTGCATCACGTGCACCTGCGCAATATCATAGCCTATGATTTCCGAAAATAGTACTATGTTGTCAACTAGTGATATCATGACAAGAACTTTTGAGGAATATGTAACATAATTTAGACAATTGTTTCTGTCATATGTATTATAATAACTGACAGACACTATAATTTCAGCCGCTCTGTGCAGCTCGCACAGACTGAGGCTGAACCTATTTTTTACAGTCTATGGGCTGAACATAGTGAGCTCAGCTTCGCGGCTGAGACACGAATATACTATTAACTTAAAGCTTTTACTCTTAAACACAAAAGGCACATCCACTTTAATAAAAACAAAACTAATTAAATGAACGCGGCAAAAAATCGACCAATCAGAATTTTGGTCGAGCCAGAACGTATCGACCAAATAATCGACTAATCGACTGGGAGAATACAGCCCTACCTGTAATACATGTCATCAACTCTTTTGTTGATGACATGTATTACAGGACATGCAGGAAAGCCTAAGGCATGGCAACGAGACTCTGCAGCGAAGTTCCACTACAAAGGGAATGTCTAGGTTACGTATGTAACCCTGGTTACCTGAGAAGGGAAATGAGACGCAGCACCACTATGGGGAACCAATACCCACTAATCCAAACTGCGGGAATGTCAGCCTAACAAAGCTGAACAATATGCACAAACATAGTGGGCATAGCATAATTTGACTCTACGGATTATTTAATAATTGCAAATAGTTCAGAGTGCATCCAGATGACTTAAATAGACTGTATAATGGCACCAGTCCCTAGGCCAAAATCTTCCAATATTAGAAGATACCCAAGCTTCTATGATCTATAGCAAGGGAAGTCCCAGCCTTTACAACCTTCCCCCCACCCTTGCGGGACAGGCATTGCCTTATAAGGCCCCAAGAGCAGAGCTTTAGGGGAAAAAATGGTTAAGCTATGTCAGCTTCTTTTACCTTGACAAAAGCCCTAATGGAGAACCAACCAAAGGGAAAATATCAACTGTGATCTTTGCTAATACCACTACCTCCAGGGGGAGAATGCAGCTCTTAACCTCATAAGGAGGGATGCAAATATGAGAACGGTACAGTATAATTGCCAAGATTTTGAAACTGCAGGGAAGCTTCATCTCTACTTAAATACCCTAGAGCAATTAGGGAAGTGTGTTCATGCCCTGCTCGCAAAGATACTTCTCCAGGATCCATAAAGACTCTATTCACTCATATAATTTATAGAGTACAAATAACAAGGAGGGATACTATTTTAGTCTCAAACTACCTCTGCCAGTCAGGTTCTTTGACATTGATCAATGGGTGTCGAATTCTTTGACGCAGCACCAACAAAAAGGTAGCAAGACCTAGCTTCAAAATTCAATCACCTTTGATGAGGAGAAAAACTAAATAGGGGATACAAAGATCTGTCATACTTTAGTTTCCCTTACTAAACCCTTAGGGGTACCTTAACATGAGACATACCAAAATAAAGGGAGCATGCAAGGCGCTAAATTCTCAATAATTAGACTTTCATCCTACAACCTTCAATGTTGCCACTCCTCCAAGGGGAGCCTACATCTTTACTCCTACTCTAAAGAGGGAGAAGGAAAGCAGGGAAACACAGTGTGCCCAGTAATGCATTTTACCCAGACTCTACCTCCAAGGAAGGTATCCTATTGTCACAGGGGGAGAACAGATCAACCTTGTCTGAATAAAAGTACTCCAAGTACTGCTATGGCTTTTTTTTTAAGCAATAATGTGCTAATAGCAAAGATGGATGGCCCGCAGGTTAACTTCCTCTGCTTACTGGCCTTTCCTAAACAGCCTCTCTTTTTTTTTTTTTTTAGGAGCACCCATTAACTCTTTCGGGTCAGCAAAGGTGCAATCACTTGCCTTTTTTAATGATACCAGCAGAGATAAATCATTTGAGTAACGCATCATTCGAAAATGTAAAGGGTCATTTTTGGTCTTACAGATAAGAGTAATATCTACTTTTATTTGTCTGCACTCACAATAACAAAAAGATGTTGTGCTTTTGTAAAATAAAGAAAACAAACAGGGAGCGCTTTCTTCTGTCCCATTCTCAATGAACTTCTTTCTGAAATGTGTCACAAAAATGAACCAAACTCACACAGACATAAAAAACATGTCTATAGAAAGCTTGAAATGTCTACATTTAAATGAAGTCAAATCGAAAACAAATATTCTCAGTTTGTGTAATCCGTATGAAACCAACGAGAGGTACAATCTTTCCCGTCTGAGCTCTGTAATGTGACTACATTACAGAGCTCAGACGGGATAGATTGTATGTATGTAGTATGAATAGTCTGCGTGTGACTACACCCCCGCACAGCACAGGCTGTTCATACTGTAATCATCCATGTGAGCCACGCGGACCTGTAAATGCCCCCCATCACCTCGATAAACAAAGCATCAAGCTTCGTCAGGTTACGATTTTGTGCGAGCTTGAAAAAAGGAATTAGCCTTGATTTTATCTCAGAAGAACACGATCTGATGCGCGGCCTTGATTCAGCGGACAATATAATTTCTGATGAGTAAGTGATTCATTCTTACATTAGTTAGAGTGTTATTTTACATAAACATGTACACATTTAACTAGTGTAACCACTGAGACAAATCAGACACAAGTATTTGTTATAGTTTAACAAATAATATTTAAAACTGACTCTGGGATCTGTGGTCCCATCCCCCCAACAAGGGCAAGAAGGTCTTAGTTACCATGACCACGATCAGATAAGTTGGTTTTATTGCTGTTATAAATATGGTCACGTGGTCGAGACAGAGACAATAGGGAAGGCAGAAACAGATTTTAAAACAGACTTTGCTGCATTAATCTGATCTATAAATGAACATGCATCTCAGAAAATTGTGTGAATGATTTACTGTCTTGTGTAGTGCTTTTAATTCTATTATTGTCTTGATACTGTGTATTTTATGATAGAACCAATGGTCAATGTAACCTCACCTATACCATGTTTGGTCTCTATAAATTAGTACTTTGAAGATCGAAATGATTGTGTACGTGATATGCCGATAGCTGCGCAACATATTAGGATTACAAGAATTCTCTTAGTTTCTTCATCAGAAACCAATCCAGCTGCACATGCAAATGAGCACGCTTAAAACAAAAATTCATAAATCAACCACAGAGGAATTTTCCCGCTTGTAAATTCCACCCTTCTCATTGGTCAAGCAAACCCGGAGAGGTGGGGCCTTTCTCAGGCTTTATTTGAGACAAATTCACAGTGACCCTGCTCTTCTTCTTCTGGCCTTCACTGCTGCTTCTTTGGGTTGATGTCTGTGGGGACGATAAATCACGTTTGAGATTTGTGCTGGCTACTGTATACAGGCCACCAGGGCACCATAAAGACTTTATATCAGAATTAATATTGACTGATAAAGTACTAATTGTTGGTGATTTTAATATACACATAGATAATGAAAAAGATGCATTGGGATTGGCATTTAAAGACATTGTAAACTCAATTGGAGTTAAACAACACATGTCAGGACCTAGTCATTGTCGTAATCATACGCTAGATCTAATATTATCACATGGAATAAATGTTGATGCAGTTGAAATTCTGCAGCAGAGCAATGACATCTCAGATCATTGTCTAGTCTCATGTAAATTACATTTAGCCAAGGCTGCAAAGCCGACTCCGTGTTATAAATATGTTAGACCTATAATTTCTGCCACTAAAGATTGCTTTATCAATAACCTTCCTAATCAGTTTCATCATCTCAGCATCCCAGATAGCTAAGAAGAACTAGATATTGCAACATAAACTTTTAACTCTCTCTTTTCCAGCACTTTAGACACAGTTGCTCCATTGCGCTTGAAGATTAAAGAAAATAGTCCAACACCGTGGTACAACGAGCACACTCAGGCCCTTAAGAGAGAAGCCAGAAAAATGGAGCGCAACTGGAAGAAAACAAAACTAGAGGTATTTCGGATTTCATGGAAGGACAGCTCGATTACTTACAGATTTTTCAAACCTATTAGAAGAAAAGAAACATAATCCTAGGTATTTATTTGAAACAGTGGCTAAACTAACTAAAAATAAAGCTTCAAGCCCAGAAGTTTCCAAGCAGCACAGCAGTAATGACTTTATGAACGTCTTCACTTATAAGATTGATAATATCAGGGAGAAAATTATAACTATGCAACCGTCTACTACAGTATCGCATCAGGCAGTGCATTGTAGTCTCCTTGAAGAAAAATTCCATTCATTTATTGCTATAGGAGAGGAAGAATTCGCTAAACTATTAAATCATCTAAATCGACAACATGTATGTTAGACCCTATACAGACTAAGCTACTGAAAGAGATGCTACCAGAGGTCAGATCCTCTTCTTAATATCAATAATTAGTCTTTGTCTCTAGGATACGTACCAAAAACCTTTAAGCTGGCTGTAATTAAACCGCTTGTTAAAAAAACGCAACTTGATCCTACAGAATTAGTCAATTACAGGCCGATCTCGAATCTGCCTTTTCTGTCAAAGATACTAGAAAAGGCGGTATCCTCACAACTGTGTTCCTTTCTAGAAAGAAATGATATCTGCGAGGATTTTCAGTCCAGATTTAGACCGTACCATAGTACCGAGACTGCTCTCATTAGAGTCACAAATGATTTGCTTTTATCATCCGATCGTGGTTGTATCTCTCTATTAGTGTTACTCGATCTTAGTGCTGCATTTGACACTATCGACCACAATATTCTTTTAAATAGACTCGAAAATTGTGTTGTCATTAGTGGAATTGCATTAGCATGGTTTAAATCATACTTATCTGACCGTTATCAGTTTGTAGCAGTAAATGAAGAGATGTCTTAACGATCAAGTTGATCGATTGCTCCTGTCTGCTTCGCTGCCTGCTGTGAGTTTGTTTGCTTCGGTGCTGTAAGCTCCGTCTTAGCCTCGTATTTCTTTGTTTTGAACCATCATTTACTACAATTTCTAGTTGTTTATACTACTAAAAACAGCTTACCCAACATCTCAGATTAACCTGACATCGCTAGCTTCCGTTACTACTAGCACAACACGCTAGTAATTCGCTAGCTAGCCTGTTAACGTGCCACCCGTGCGCTCAGCTATTTTTTATTTATTTTTCTCTCACGCCTTTGAGTTCATAAAAAGCTCAGGTGAGTAAGAATCAGTCAACAAACACGGTGAGTAATGTCTTGTCCTGTTATTGTCACCTGCACTTCATGTCACATGTTTAGCATAGCCTTCTCTGTCGGCAATATAGAATGTATATGTGATAAATGCAAGGAGACAGATAGGCTGACAGAGAAGATTTCAGAACTAGAGACACGCATCCAAACTTTAATTGAGGATAGTAAGAGTGCTAGAGTTTTAGATACTGCTTTGGATGCGCCTAGCATAGTGAACTCTTTACATGATTCGGTTCCGGCTGAGTTAGTGCCTGCGCAGCAAAGCAAATGGGTGACAGTGAGGGATCGCTCTAGTCGAGGATCAAAAAACCACTCTTCCGTTCCGATTACCATAACAAATCGATTTGCCCCGCTCAGTGAAACACCCACTGAGAATTCTGTTGAATGTGCCCTAGTTATTGGCGATTCTATTACACGGAACGTGAAAATAGAGACACCAGCCACGTTTACCCGGAGCCAGAGCGCCTGACATCAAAGCAAATTTAAAAGTGCTGGCTAATGCTAATCGTAAATTCTCTAAGATTATTATTCACGTCGGCACTAATGATGTTCGACTTCGCCAGTCGGAGATCACCAAAATTAATATTAAAGAGGTGTGTGAACTCGCAAGTACGATGTCCTGTTCGCAGGAGTGATGAGATAGTTAGTAAATTGTGTTCACTGAATCGCTGGCTGTCTAAGTGGTGTCCGCTTAATAATATAGAATTCATAGACAATTGGAAAAGTTTTTGGGGCAGACCTGACCTGTTGAAAAGAGATGGTATTCATCCCTCCTGGGATGGTGCTGCTATTCTCTCTAGTAATATGGCACATAGTCTTAGAGATAAAACATGACAATCTGGGGCTCAGGTCAGGAAGCAGACAGACTGGCTAAACCGACCGTCTGCTAGCGGCCTCGCGTCACCAAGGTCAGATAAATCCCATCACATAGAGCCTCTTTCACCTAGATATCATCATATAGAGACTGTGTCTGTTCCCCGAATTTGGAAATCCGAAAAACGTCCAAACCCATCTAAGGTTAAAAATTTAATTGTTGTTCAACAAATAAAAAACAGCTATAATACAGATGAGCAAATGCTAAAGCTTGGGTTGCTGAATATTCGATCGCTTACTCCAAAAGCACTAATTGTTAATGATATGATTTCAGATAATAACCTAGATATGCTGTGTTTGACAGAAACCTGGCTAAATCCAAACGATTACATTACTTTAAATGAGTCCACCCCACAAGATTACTGTTATAAGCATGAACCTCGTCTGAAACGCAAAGGGGGAGGTGTTGCTGTAATTTATAGTAATATTTTCAAAACCACTAAGAAATCAAGTTTTAAATATACTTCTTTTGAAGTGTTAAAATATATAGTGTAAACGATAAATCACGTTTGAGATTTGTGCTGGCTACTGTATACAGGCCACCAGGGCACCATACAGACTTTATCAAAGAATTTGCGGACTTTCTATCAGAATTAATATTGACTGAGATAAAGTACTAATTGTTGGTGATTTTAATATACACATCGATAATGAAAAAGATGCATTGGGATTGCCATTTAAAGACATTGTAAACTCAATTGGAGTTAGACAACACGTGTCAGGACCTACTCATTCTCATAATCATACTCTAGACCTAATATTATCACATGGAATAGATGTTGATGCCGTTGAAATTCTGCAGCAGAGCGATGACATCTCAGATCATTACCTAGTCTTGTGTAAATTACATTTAGCCAAGGCTGCAAAGCCGACTCCCTGTTATAAATATGTTAGACCTATCACTTCTGCCACTAAAGATTGCTTTATCAATAATCTTCCTAATCAGTTTCATCATCTCAGCATCCCAGATAGCTTAGAAGAACTAGATATTGCAACAGAAACTTTTAACTCTCTCTTTTCCAGCACTTTAGACACACTTGCTCCGTTGCGCTTAAAGAAGATTAAAGAAAATAGTCCAACGCCGTGGTACAACGAGCACACTCGGGCCCTTAAGAGAGCAGCCAGAAAAATGGAGCGCAACTGGAAGAAAACAAAACTAGAGGTATTTCGGATGACTTTATGAACTTCTTCACTTATAAGATTGATAATATCAGGGACAAAATTATAATTATGCAACCGTCTACTACAGTATCGCATCAGGCAGTGCATTTTAGTCTGCCGGAGGAAAAATTTGATTCATTTATTGCTATGGGAGAGGAAGAATTTTGCAAACTCGTTAATTCATCTAAATCGACAACATGTACGTTAGACCCTATTCCGACTAAGCTACTGAAAGATATGCTTGCAGAGGTCATAGATCATCTTCTTACTATCATTAATTCATCTTTGTCTCTAGGATACGTACCAAAAACCTTTAAGCTGGCTATGATTAAACCGCTTGTTAAAAAAACGCAACTTGATCCTACAGAATTAGTCAATTACAGGCTGATCTCGAATCTGCCTTTTCTGTCAAAGATGTTAGAAAAAGCAGTATCCTCACAACTGTGTTCCTTTCTTGAAAGAAATTATATCTGTGAGGATTTTCAGTCCGGATTTAGACCGTACCATAGTACTGAGACTGCTCTCGTTAGAGTCACAAATGATTTGCTCTTATCATCCGATCGTGGTTGTGTCTCTCTATTAGTGTTACTCGATCTTAGTGCTGCATTTGACACCACTGACCACAACATTATTTTAAATAGACTAGAAAACTATGTTGGCATTAGTGGAATTGCACTAGCATGGTTTAAATCACACTTATCTGACCGTTATCAGTTTGTAGCAGTAAATGAAGAGATGTCTCATCGATCACAAGCTCAGTATGGCGTACCACAAGGCTCAGTACTAGGACCACTGCTGTTCACTCTGTACATGCTACCATTAGGAGATATCATTAGGAAACATGGAATTAGCTTTCACTGTTATGCTGACGATACTCAGCTCTATATTTCTTCTAAACCTAACGAAACTTACCAATTCACAAAATTAACGTAATGCATAGCTGATATAAAAAAATTGGATGACTAGTAATTTCCTACTACTTAATTCTGAAAAAACAGAGATTCGAATTATTGGACAAAAAACTTCCTCACGTAATAACCTAGAATACTGTCTAACACTTGATGGCTGCTCTGTTAAGTCTTCGTCGTCGGTTAGGAACCTGGGTGTGCTCTTTGATACCAATCTTTCATTTGAAAGTCACGTGTCTAGTATCTGTAAAACCGCATTTTTCCATCTTAAAAATATATCTAAATTATGCCATATGCTCTCATTGACAAATGCGGAACAATTAGTTCATGCGTTCATGACATCAAGGCTAGATTATTGTAATGCTCTACTGGGTAGTTGCCCTGCATGCTTAATAAGCAAACTACAGCTAGTTCAAAACGCATCAGCTCGAGTTCTTACCAGAACCAGGAAGTATGACCATATTAGCCCGGTTCTGTCAACACCGCATTGGCTCCCTATTAAACATCGTATACATTTTAAAATATTGCTGATTACTTACAAAGCACTAAATGGTTTAGCTCCGCAGTACTTGAGCGAACTCTCAACGCATTATAGTCCTTCACGTCTATTGCGATCTCAACATTCCGGCCAGTTAATAATACCTAGAATATCAAAATCAACTGCTGGCGGTAGATCCTTTTCCTATTTAGCACCAAAACTTTGGAACAGTCTTCCTACCATTGTCCGGGAAGCAGACACACTCTGTCAGTTCAAAGCAAGATTAAAAGACACATCTCTTTGACCTAGCATTCACATAACACATTATAGACTTCTATAATTTAATGTTAGGCTGCATAGATTAGGTCAGCCAGAACCGGGAACACTTCCCATAAATCCTGATGTACTCGTTACATCATAAGGAGAATGGCATCTACGCTAATTTTAGTGTCTTTGTTTATCCCGAGGTTTTTCCGCAGCCTGCCGGATCCAGGCCGTATCCAGATCTGACGAGGGACCTTCACCTGGACCGATGACAACGCAGTCCTGAAGTGTCAACTAGTCCCTCCCTGTTTACTGAAGTCAGCTGGATCCCAGCCATATCCAGATCAGATGGTGGACCTGCACCTGGACCCATCCATGACGTATCCCTGAAGTGCCAGCCTCATCAGCCCTGTGAAGGCCTCATCGACACGACCAATCTGACTTCTGACCTGTAATGCTGCCTGGATCATAATCATTTACTGTTCGCTCGTTGGCCAGAGGAGAACTGGCCCCTGACTGAGCCTGGGTTCTCCCAAGGTTTTTTTCTCCATTCTGTCACCTGATGGAGTTTTGGTTCCTTGCCACTGTTGCCTTGGCTTTTGGCTTGTTCAGTTGGGCACATTTAATATTCAACAATATTATTGATCGGCCTTAATTAAGGTGGACGATGACGCAATTTTATTAGAAACAAACTTTGTTGTATTATTTTCATGTTATCACTGTGAAGCTGCTTTGATACAATCTGTATTGTAAAAAGCGCTATATAAATAAAGGTGACCAGACTTGACTTAAGTAATATTAATTAACTACATGTACTTACTATAGAGTTATGGTTAGGGTTTAGGTTTGGTTTAGGGTTGTTACCTGTAATTACGAATAATTTACTGTTATTACTATAGTAAGTACATGTAGTAATGTGTAACTACGTCACCTTAAAATAAAGTGCTACCCTAATTTCTGCTCAGCTTCAGCAAAAATGGTCTCCCGCATTCTTTAGAACATTTGCGGCAAATAGACAGAAGTGCCATTATGTGCTAATCTACGCTTTGTAAGCAAAGCAAAAAATGCAAAGCTTTTTGACGGCTTCGCCTTTATTGTTTTACCATCAAGCAACAGGGGTAAACTGGCTGCGAATCAAATAATACAGTGTGAACACATTCCAGCAGGGGGAGGGGGAGCAATCGAATTTGGGTTCAGACCAGGCAATCAAACCAAGTGTGAAAGCACCCTGAGATTCAGTTCTCTGTTGAGAATGTAGGTAATGCTGATATAGAGCCATATTGCCCGATTTGATGCATTTTTTTCTTATCTATCTGGTCCAGCAGGGTTTAAGTTTGCACTATGTCAAAGGGTTTTGATATGGTCATGCTCTGACAGATGAAATGAAACGACTGATTAATTATTCATTCTTTTTTTATTGGCTGCTACCATACTGGGGTTTACTTCAACATAACCATTATGTGGTCAGTGCAATGTGGTCATCTCTGTTTGTGTTCCATGGAAAATAAAACCTATAGCTTTGAAGAGACATGAGGATGAACAAAATTAAAACTCATGCTTTAATTACCAGGATGAAGCTGGGGTTGTTGCGGTTCCTCCAACTGAAGGACGGGACACTGATCTCAGGGTAGAGCTTCTCATGCAGTACCTCACAGCCATTGTGAGTGTGGCCACTCAGAATGAGGCGGGGCTTGAACCACCACAAGAGCTGTTATTGAAGAAGATTGTCTGCTTTCATTATTCATATTAATGTTTTTGGCTTATTCTGGTCAAGAACTTGATATAGAGTGTACTTCAAGTCCCTCAAATCAACGACATCTGAATATCTTTGAAAGAGTTGATGCCATGATCCTCAAGACTTTGTCAAATGCAGCTCTTCCTCAAAAGCGATCATTCATTTGCACATGGTTTGATATAAACATGTGCACCCTGACTCCCAGAAGTTGTATAGATGTCAAACAATCAGATAAAACATGATTTTGGAAAGCTTCACGTGTCACCATATCCAGCTCACTAACCAAGTTTTACACACTCACAAATGTTCTAATTATGACAAATAAAGTGTAGACACAGTAAATAAGATATTCACTGTGCAGTGTAGTCTGTTTCTTTGATTATAACTATTTTTGCAATTGACAGCCAAGCATTTTTTGCTGTATATATTTCATTCACAATTTCATTAAAAGTTTTGTTTTTCATGCTGCTAAGAAGACCAACAGCTATGTATACTACAAAGTTTCAGGAGTGACAACCTTATTTAATTACGGGCTTGAGTCTGATATAGTCTTCAACAAGCAAGCTCAGCATAACACTATATTGGTATAAAAGAGATAAGTGAGAGCCACAGCTAGCTAAGGTGAGAAAGTAACGCAAATGTAGTGCATTACTTTCCATAAAAAAGTAACAAATTATTATTTTATTTTTTTGGGGGAGTAACACCATATTGTAACACAGGGGTTTTCAACCTTTTAGGATATGCGCCCCCCCCCCCCCCCCCCCTGTCTAATTTCATTCGCACCCCCCACCCTCCCAAAGTGCATGCAAACGAACATCATTGCTATACAAGTTGTGAAGAGGTTCAGTGTTTGGAAGGAAGACAGGGTCGGCGTGACTGGGACTCGCACGTTTTATTTACAAAACTCAAATCAACAAACAAAAGTCGTGCCAACAGCGCATTCACCGTAGCCTTGCTACAGCATACAAAACAATCTCACAATAAAACTCTTTCCACTCGTCAGTAACTCTTTCCACACGTCAGTAACTCTTTCCACTCGTTAGTATTTTGCAGAGCCAAGTTGAGGCAAAAGGCAAAAGTATATCAATTGCAAGTCTCGCAAGTTCAGCGTACTCGGTCTCCACTGACAGCCAGAATTCCGGCAGTGTGTTCGAGTCAAACAGTGTCTTCAAAGTTTGGTCACTTGAAAGGTCCAGAAGGGCATCCTGCTGATTTGATGACAGACTCATTGCGCTTTCGATGAAGGGGTTACAAACCCAGTCGTACTGGTTCCAACTATGCTGCTCAGGAAAATACTTATTGAAATGTGCAGACAGGGTTTGTAGATGGAGAGTTATTTATTTTTTTGTATCATCCCAATTAAGCTCATTTTCTGTGAGAAATTCATCCAAGGTTGGGAACATGTCTACATTACCCCCATCAACCTGCCCTCTCCATCGCTCCAATTTCCTCACAAACCCCACAATTTTATTGGACATTGTTAGTATGTTTGAATTCGGGCCCTGAAGAGACGAATTAAGGGTATTGAGTCTATCAAAAATGTCAGACAGGTATGCAAGATCTGTGAGCCACTTTGGGTCAGTAAAAAAATTTGCAAAGGAAGATGCACAATCGAGCAGAAAAAGTCTTAGTTCGTCACGCAATGCAAATATCCTCTGCAATACTTTACCTCTGGACAGCCACCGTACCTCCGTGTGCAAAAGTAACGATTCATATTCTGACCCCATTTCTTTGCATAATAGGCCAAACAGTCTTGTTTTTATGGGGCGAGTCTTGATGAAACTGACAATTTGTGCTGCTGTTTTAAGCACTGCGTTCAATTCGTCAGGAAGAGTTTTTGCTGCAAGGACCTCCCTGTGGATCATACAGTGGGTGAAATGCACATGCGGAGCTACTTCACGAACCAAAGCAGCGAGCCCTTTATTTTTCCCTAACATGGCTCCCGCTCCGTCTGTGCACACACCGACAAAGTTGTCCCAACAAAGACCAAGTTCATCCAATTTACCATTGAGTTTTTCAAAAATATCTCTTCCGGTGCATGTTTTTTCCATTGCTGAGCAAAATAACAGATCTTCAAGCAATTTTCTCTCATGACGGTAGCGAACAAATACAAGTAGTTGCGAGGAGTTTGAGATGTATGTCGACTCGTCTAATTGCAATGAAAAAAAAAATTCCATCCCGTATTCTCTCAATTAGTTGACATTTGATGTCGGTTGCCATTTCAGTAATACGGCGGCTCATAGTGTTGTCTGATAGTGGAATTTGTTCAACGTCACATTTGTGGCAAACTTATCTCCAAACATATTTCTATAGATGGCCATTGCTGCTGGACGAATGAGGCTCTCTGCAATCGTATGAGGCTTTTTGTCCTTGGCAACTAAATACGCCACCTCATATGATGCTGTAAGCGCTTTGACTGCCACAGTGATTTGGCTGGTCATAGTTTGTTTTTGATTTTTTAATCCTGATTCTTTACGGCAAAAAAGTCAACCGGTTTATCTTTTAACATTGGGTGTTTGGTTTGTAAGTGACGTATTAGTTTCACAGGTTTCAAACTGTCATTTGCAAGCACCTCAGAACATACAACACACTGTGGACGTGGTTCGTGATTAAGTGTGATGCACGTGAATCCGTATTTTATGTACTGTTCATCATACTTTCGTCGTTTTGATGCACCCAGGCCTTTGGTTTTTGCTATTAATCCTCTCTGCGTGGAAAGCCCCGTTGACGTGGAGGGTTCGACATCAATTTGCGGAAGTTGTACGGGTTCAGTCGGACACTCTTCTTCTTTTTTGCCTGACGGTTCACCCGTTTTATCACTGGTATTATTACGTTTAAGCCACTGGTCCATTTTTGTTTTAATATTTAGCTTGAACTCGATCGCGTCAACTCTGCTCCTCTGCTCTGTAGCCAACTAATATGTAAAGGTCGCCTCGCCTGATTAGCTGCAGGACTAATCAGATTGCCCCCTCTAGTGGATGACTAAAGATTTGCTATCTTACATTCACGTTTCACTTAAGCCTCTGAATTCACAGTTTCTCGCACCCCCCTTAACAGGTGTTGGCGCCCCCCCACAGGTTGAAAACCCCTGTTGTAACACATTACTTTTAGAAGTAACACTCCCAACACTGCTTGTGTTTGTGCTTACTGAGCATCTTGTTTGTACCTTTTTGGAGGCATTCTTAGATATAACATCATAACGTTCCCGAAACAGCTGGTACCGTTCATCCAGAGGGGCTGCATCTACACCTGTACACATGGCATCACTCACTCTATACAGAGGGTAATGCTAGGAAACATCAATGCCATTATTACAGTGAAGAAAATACTGCAATTTCTAAAGAAATGCACTTGTTAGAAATACCATAAAATACTATACCTTACTACAACTATATGTGAATAATAAAAAAAAATTGTGATATACACAGAAAAATGCACACTATCTCACCTGTAGTAGAACAGGTGCTGTTGGGGCAAAATTCTCTGTGTCCCTGCACTGGCCATCATGCTGTGAACCCTAACAGAGTTAAAAGTACAC
Organism: Squalius cephalus; assembly: GCF_949319135.1. Lineage (NCBI taxonomy): Eukaryota > Metazoa > Chordata > Actinopteri > Cypriniformes > Leuciscidae > Squalius > Squalius cephalus. Next base: position 57,044 of record NW_027645821.1, read on the forward strand.
AAGAACAACCGCAATTGAATCAGTCAACATCACAACATTTTCACATATTCATAACATATTCACAAAAAAAATCTTAAGGCTAAAAATTGATCCTAATGTGGAAATTTAGGAGCAACTCTTAATAATTAGGGGTGTGTCGCTCTTAATTTTTTAAGACTTGTACATTTGTCTTTTATTAGAACGCTAAATTATTTTAACGCTAAAAGTAGATCCTAAATCTAAGACAGCTTAAGTCCTCATGAGGACTTCTAAATCCCTAAGAGAATATCAGAAACGATCCGTAGCACGGCTGCTGTTGTCAATACGCGTCACAACCAAATAAATATAGTGAATTATTACAATGACACTGACTTTTTAAAAAGGAATCACCTGTATCGCAAGGGTATTTTAAGTGCAGTTACTCCTGTTTGGCTTTCTTTGTCTTATCTTTGGCGGTTCTGTATTATTATTCATCGCTATATGCGTTAGTTTAATTGAGTGAAGGAAACTGAATAGAATTAGCCATAGGAGCATGCTCAGAAAAAGTGGCATTCTCTATAGTAACAAGGTCAACCGTGCCTTACTCTTATATTAAGAGTTGCTTAGTAACACTTGCTCTTATGAGTTTTGTGAATAGGCATCATTTATTTAAGAAATATTTGCATGTATATACATTTATACATAATTTATATTATATATAAATATAAATAATTTATATATAAATAAATAAAAAATCTTAAATATATACATGCATATGTGTGTATTTATATATATATCATTATGAGCATTGAGAATAGCTGGATGGCTGAAACGTCTGCTCTTGCTCTATTAAAATAAATTGATTCTTTTTGTTAAAGACTTTGTCTAGTTTTTCAGAGTGCGAACCATTTACAGCCTCTTATGTATTTATATATACAAAATAATTATACACAGTACACGCACATATATTATGCAAACACAAACTTTTATTTTGGATGCGATTAATCGTGATTAATTTTTTCCCAGCAATAAATTTAATGGAACAAATAAAGAAAAATGAACCAAACATTTCAGAATATCTCAAATTTTATTGTGAAGTTTTACAAATTGCAGACAACAACATTTGTCACCTTTTTCACAATTGGCTTTTAGCTTGCTTAGTTGGGGACATTTAATTTAATATTCAACAATATTATTGATCTGCCTGCGTTGACACTATTATATGAGATCTGAACTGAGCTGGACGATGATATCACGGTTTTCTCCAAAGTGGCTATATATATACACATTTAAATGTATTTATTTATTTATACAACAAAATGAATCACCACTGAACTGACTTAAGCTGGACTGTGAAGCTATTTTCTTCTGGAAACAAACTTTCTTGCATTATTTTCCTGTTATCTCTGTAAAGCTACTTTGAAACAATCTGTATTGTAAAAAGTGCTGTATAAATAAAGGTGACTTGATATTTATTAAAAAGGTAGAAGGAACCTGAGCTTTTCTACTCCACTGAATTGAAAACCGAGGTCACTACAGTTAAAATCTCTTGCTGAGTTAATCCACCTTTAAACTATTAATGTCTATGAACAAATATGTATTTTTATGTTTGTGTGACTCAGCATTTCTGAGTGAACACCGCTGGTTTACTCACTATTTTGAAGTGTACTGTCGATCACGTGATATGACGTCATGACGTGCAGCTGACGTTACCTGAAAAATCTATCCAAGATGGCTACCCTCTCGAGCGACGTGGTATCAAGAATGATAGTCTAGATGGAAATAGGGGTCCACGCGCACCCCCCGGCTTTTTTTATGCCACCTGATTTTTTCAAATCTTTAAAGTGTCTATTTTCAGAATCTGCCAGGTGCCAAGCTGAAATAATGTCCCAAAGGCTTCATTTTAACCCTTTGCTGCACCCGACCGGAACCCGAAAAATCCAAAAATTATATAGAAAGTGGCATAACATTTGAAGTAAACAACATACAGAGACAAATTAACATATTTTCCCATACAATTCTGACCCCAGGAATTGAATGAAATGGTTATTTTTGACATTTGAAAACATATTGACCCTATTTCTGGACAAAAATAGCAAAAAATGGCCAAAAATGTGTAGAGGATCAACTATATTTTCATTTTCTCAAGCGCATAGGGTGATTTTTTTTCCACAAACTGTTATTTCTTTATCATTCAAGTGTCTATTTTAAAATTAAATTGGGTACCAAGCTGAAATAATGTCCAAAATGCTTTATTTTTAACCCTTTGCTGCACCCGACCGGAACCCGAAAAATCCCAAAATTATATAGAAAGTGGCATAACATTTGAAGTAAACAACATACAGAGACAAATTAACATATTTTCCCATACAATTTTGACCCCAGGAATTGAATGGAATGGTTATTTTTGACATTTGAAAACATATTGACCCTATTTCTGGACAAAAATAGCAAAAAATTGCCAAAAATGTGTAGAGGATCAACTATATTTTCGTTTTTTCAAGCGCATAGGGTGATTTTTTTTTTCACAAACTGTTATTTCTTTATCATTCAGGTGTCTATTTTAAAATTAAATTGGGTACCAAGCTGAAATAATGTCCAAAATGCTTTATTTTTAAACCTTTGCACCAAACCCGAAAAATCTAATGTGATATAAAGTGCCATAACTTTTGATGTAAACAACTCACAGAGACAAATGGACACATTTTTCCATACAATTCTGACCCGGGGAAATTGTTATTTGTTATATTTTACAACATCTTGACCATCTATGGTCAAAAACAGCAAAAAAAAAGCTAATTTGTCACCATTTTTATTATACTAATAGCAGCCTGAAATAGGGTTTATTTTAACCTTTTACTGCACCTATCCTGAACCTGAAGAAATTGAAAATAGCTTTACTTTTGAAGTAAACAAAACAAAGCAAATTAACTTAAAAAGTTTGGGAATGTTGGGGCTTTGCAGTTGGCAGTTGGTGGCCGTCGGTTGTTACCTGCAGATCGCCATCTCCCACTGCTTTCTCTTTTGGAACAATTTCAGTACGTATTTGAAACTATAATTGAGATATACCTTTGTAGTCATAACTAAGTCATAAGTCATTTTTCAACAGTTTTTACTATAATCACAGGCTTTCGGAAAGCGAGAAGCTGTCATATCTACACAGTATCCGAGATATGAGACTCTGTTAAGGAGCCAGTTCACCATACCGCATGATGGATATTTGTGAACAGATTCCATTAACATTAGAGGACTTACCTTTGAATACAATTGGCTATCACCAATACTGCTATAAAAGCTTTACAGGGAAAATAGATTGTTTTACAAGTGCCAAAGGCTTCTACATCTGGAGAATCATCATTGAAAAAGGACTCTTTGCGCCATGTCAAATCTCTGTCAATTCAATCTGAAGGATAGCCTGGAAATCCAGACCTAAATCTAAAAGATTAATGGTCTGGTGTCGACTAATGCAAATTGCCCAGCTCGAGGGGCGGCACCAAGCGTGCATTTGAAAATCTCACTGCACGCAATTGGATAACACTACGACCAATCACAACAATAAAACGCTACCAGCGGAGCTAATTGGTAGATTATAGTCTTACCGTATCCGGTCGGCAAAACGGCAAAAACGTCCTTCTTGCAAAGGAACGATTCAAGCGCCGTCTTCTGTTCCTCTTTTAGATAAAAAACCAAGTCTAACTCGTTCATTGTAGCGGCCAAAGCTGTTTCAAACAACTGGTATTCATCCATAGCCATCTTGCAATGTTTACTAATGACTTCGACGTCACAGCGCTGTCGTCATCTGTTTAGCTCGCCTCTGGCCCGCCTATATCAGATAACCCGATGTGATTGGTGCAGCTCCGATCGAGGGGCATATTTAATGAGCATCATTACTCAACACCAGAGTAACTCGCTGAGCAAATTAAACTTGTGCTCTCGTGAGAACTCTGGATTACCAGGGTATCTGAAGGATCCAAGAAGGTGTTCCTTCTTGTTTCCCAATCATTGCATTTTCTGTGACAAAGCAAAATCCAAGTTCAAGGGCAAGACTGAAGAGCTTACAAAGTTTCAGAGTTGGAAACACAAGGAGCCAGCCTGGAAAGTTATTGAACCTAGGGCACAGGAATTAAATAAATAGGCTCTTTATCGCAAGGTGTAGGACAAGGACCTTTTTGCAATGGAAGCTAAGTATCATCTATCATGCAGAAACAACTTCAACACAGACTACCAAATCCATGAGCATGGAAGGGAGAGAGCAGAAAAGGCAGCAGACAACATTGACAGCCTGCAGGCCCAGAAGATAGCAGCACATAAGTCGTATTGTGTGGTAAAGGATTACATTCTTAGGAATGTGATTGAATGCAAAGAGGTTGTCCAGCTAAGACCCAACTTGTACATGAAGACATTGGAAAATCAAGGTTCCCTTTCAAAAACGGTCACTTCATATTGCATAGCTAATACGCAGTGGCAAACTCCTTTCCTCGAGAATATTAAAGCTAATAATTTAAAACGCAGTGCAGCTGCACAGCGAACACAGCAGAGCGTCTAGCTCACCCATTGGCTGTGCTGCAGCAACTGCACAACCTATGGCCAAGCGCGCCTAAATGGGCGTGGCCTTAGTTAAGTCAAGTCAAGTCAAGTATATTTGTATAGCGCTTTTCACAATACAGATTGTATCAAAGCAGCTTCACAGTATTAAATAAAAATAATACAACAAGGTTTGTTTCTAGTGGAATTTATTCATTGATAAAATAAAATTAAATATCCCCAAAATATCCCCTTAGTCTATAAAGGAAGCCCATTCTGGCCAAATAGCAGGTTTAAATCGACTGAAGTGACAAATCCCGACAGATTGTAATAGTGCGGCAGGCTACGCAATACTCGTTCCCTTACTCTCAAGGAACCGAGGTTACGTTAGTAACCGAGTACGTTCCCTTTCGAGAATGGTCACTTTGTATTACGTAGCTAATACGCATTGGGGACGCAATGTAAAATGCCGCACTATTAGCAAGTGGCTGCATACAACTGGATCCTAGGGAAGCACCCCGAGGGTCACTATGTTGGGGTTTGTTATGGCTTGTTTCTGTGAACCTCGGGGTGCTTCCCTAGGATCCAGTTGTATTCATGAATAAGGGGCTGGAGTATAAGGGTCGCTCCGAACATAAGTCCCAGGACAATTGTGCTAATGGACAGTAATAGGTAGACTAATAAGATTGGACCCTAGCTGGAGTACTGACGATGCAGCGGCCATGAGACCGAGAAGCCTCTGAAACTTCCTGAGGGGCATGCACACACCTATCCTGAAGGACCCCTTATAGAGAGAGCGCACTCTGGTGTGAGCCGCTCTCTCTCATCATTGTAGAGTCGATAACTGTGTCCATAAAGATTACGTTCTGGCTGGGTAACAGTTTGCTCTTGGAAAAATTGACCCTGAGCCCCAGGCATTCCAAATAGCTGAGGAGCATGGATCTGTGTGTCAATAATTCGGTCTTCGACTGACACATAATGAGCCAATCGTGGAGATAGTTCAGCACGCGCACTCCGTTGCCTCAGGGGAGAAAGTGCTGCATCCATGCACTTTGTCAAAGTACCGGCTGCTAGAGACAGACCAAACGGTATGACCGTGTATTGATAAGCCTACCCCTCGAAGGCGAATCTCAAGAATGGCCTGTGATGGGGCGTTATCTTAATGTGAAAGTAAGCGTCTTTCAGATCCACCGTAAAAAAAACAATCCTCCGGGCGAACCTGCGCGAGGATTTGTTTGGTAGTTATCATTCTGAACGGCCATCTCATGAGAGCTTTGTTCAGATGTCTCAGATCTAGAATGGGGCGAGTGCCACCGTCCTTTTTTGGTACAAGGAAGTAACGGCTGTAAAAGCCTGACCGGCTCAGCGCGGGGGGGGGGGGGGGGGGGGGTACTAATTCTATCGCCCTTTTTTCTAGCAGATTTTGCACTAAGGTGAGAAGCACGTGAGCCACGCCGCTTCTCACCGAGGTCTCGATGACCGCCTGAAACCATGGGGGTCTGCGAGGGAATTGGAGCGAGTAACCTCTCTTTATAATGTACAAAACCCATTTTGACACTCCAGGGATGTCTTGTGAACCGCTCTGGATCTCCAGCCAACAGCAGTGGGCGGGCATAGATGGGCGGCAACTGCTTCTTCGAGCAGAGGCAGCTTCTCATAACCTTTTTCTGCTGCGCCGTCAACAGAGGAGAGCGTGGCAGAAGTAAAAGCGCTTGTGAGTGCTGAGTACGGCGCACGCCATGATTTCGTGAGTTCGTCGTGGACCTCAGGGCGCTGGCTTGTGACGGGGGCCTGCTGGCGCCCAGGCAGAAACCATCCATCCAGCCTGCTTCTAGGTGGCTCCTCAGGACGAGGCCCATTCGAGACCGAGGTCTAAAACGGCCGCAGTGAGGATACGCAGCATCTCAGTGTCCGAATTAGCCTAGTTCCGGTAGCAGCAGCGCTAGCACCAGACTGTGAGAAGGCGGGGTCAGAAGGGCCTGTCCACTCTTCCTCAAGCGCAGCAATGGAGAGGCTGTCGTCGTGTTTTTCGTGCGATCTGCCGAAGGAGACGAGACCTGTCGCTTGAAGGGAGAGGGGGCATTGGTCTGCCTGAGTGAACAGGACCGGCGAAGTAGAAAGTGAGTGAGAAAGTGAGAAAGCGACAGTGTCGCCGTCTCGAAAGAGAGCTAGCCGCGTCCGCAGTGTTGAGATGGGCAGGCTCTTGCAGTGAGAGCAGCCTGCGGCAGAGAGTGCAGCTTCAGTGTGGGTGGGTCCCAGGCACGTGGCGCACTCCGAGTGCCAATCTTCCTTGTGTATGCGTGCTCCGCATGAGGTGCACGAGGGGCGAGGCATTTGAAACAACGTTCGCTAAATTTGACTCTTTTAGAACTGAGTGTCGCAGCAGCGAACACAACAGTAGCAGTAAAAGGATATAGCATTTTTCTCGCCAGATGGCCTCAGGAGAGCAGCGACAGAAGAGAAGCGGCTTCGAGGTGAGTTGAAGGCGCTGTCTGCTGTATGCAAGGCTTGCTCTAGCTGTTATTGCTTGTTTCGACGGCGAAAGCTTCAGAGGAGGTCAGAGTCGTGAAGAGTCGCTGAAGGAGATAAAATCTGCTATTTGGCCAGAATTGGCTTCCTTTATTAGACTAAGGCCACGCCCATTTAGGCGAGCTCTGACGTGCGACCCAATCAGATGACTTGGCGCCCGTCACGTCAGAGGCGCTTGGCCATAGTTTGTGCAGTTGCTGCAGCACACCCAATGGGCGAGCTAGACGCTCTGCTGTGTTCGCTGTGCAGTTGCACTGCATTTTAAATTATTAGAAATAAATTATCAAAAGAGAAAGCAGTGGGAGATGGCGATCTGCAGGTACCAACCGACAGCCACCAACTGCCAACTGCAAAGCCCCAACATTCCCAAACTTTTTAAGTTAATTTGCTTTGTTTTGTTTACTTCAAAAGTAAAGCTATTTTCAATTTCTTCAGGTTCAGGATAGGTGCAGTAAAAGGTTAAAATAAACCCCATTTCAGGCTGCTATTAGTATAATAAAAATGGTGTCAAATTAGCTTTTTTTTTTGCTGTTTTTGACCATAGATGGTCAAGATGTTGTAAAATATAACAAATAACAATTTCCCCGGGTCAGAATTGTATGGAAAAATGTGTCCATTTGTCTCTGTGAGTTGTTTACATCAAAAGTTATGGCACTTTATATCACATTAGATTTTTCGGGTTTGGTGCAAAGGTTTAAAAATAAAGCATTTTGGACATTATTTCAGCTTGGTACCCAATTTAATTTTAAAATAGACACCTGAATGATGAAGAAATAACAGTTTGTGAAAAAAAAAAAAAAAAAAATCACCCTATGCGCTTGAGAAAACGAAAATATAGTTGATCCTCTACACATTTTTGGCCATTTTTTGCTATTTTTGTCCAGAAATAGGGTCAATATGTTTTCAAATGTCAAAAATAACCATTTCATTCAATTCCTGGGGTCAGAATTGTATGGGAAAATATGTTAATTTGTCTCTGTATGTTGTTTACTTCAAATGTTATGCCACTTTCTATATAATTTTTGGATTTTTCGGGTTCCGGTCGGGTGCAGCAAAGGGTTAAAAATAAAGCATTTTGGATATTATTTCAGCTTGGTACCCAATTTAATTTTAAAATAGACACTTGAATGATAAAGAAATAACAGTTTGTGAAAAAAAAAATCACCCTATGCGCTTGAGAAAATGAAAATATAGTTGATCCTCTACACATTTTTGGCCATTTTTTGCTATTTTTGTCCAGAAATAGGGTCAATATGTTTTCAAATGTCAAAAATAACCATTTCATTCAATTCCTGGGGTCAGAATTGTATGGGAAAATATGTTCATTTGTCTCTGTATGTTGTTTACTTCAAATGTGGTGTGGTGTCAAACGGGGTGGTGTGGCGCAATGGATAAGACACATGCCTTTGGTGTGAGAGACCCGGGTTCGAATCCACTGTGAGACACCAATGTGTCCCTGAGCAAGACACTTAACCCCTAGTTGCTCCAGAGGCGTGCGACCTCTGACATATATAGCAATTGTAAGTCGCTTTGGATAAAAGCGTCAGCTAAATGTAAATGTTATGCCACTTTCTATATAATTTTTTGATTTTTCGGGTTCCGGTCGGGTGCAGCAAAGGGTTAAAAATGAAGCCTTTGGGACATTATTTCAGCTTGGCACCTGGCAGATTCTGAAAATAGACACTTTAAAGATTTGAAAAAATCAGGTGGCATAAAAAAAGCCGGGGGGTGCGCGTGGACCCCTATTTCCATCTAGACTATGAAACAACTTGTAAGTAAACCAAAACACTTCAAAACTACTTTGCTTGTTGTAATATTGTAAGAATATCATATTACACGTGATATTTGACTGTTAGACGAGGCTATTTTTAAGTTGCAAGCGCGGTGCCGCGGGCGCGATTGCCATCAGTCCGCCTGCTAGTTACAGAATATCCTGTGTAACGTTAGCAGCTACTGTTAATGTCATGGCAGGGCAATAATGTTAACGTTAGTCAATAACGTTAACTCTTTTCAGCAAGCGATAGTCCTTCTGTTTTTGAGTGTGTTGCTGCTGTTTGTGTTAAGCGCCCTGCTCTGGTAAATTCAATGTGATGTTATCTACATGCACCCAAATGAGCTAGTGGCTAACGTTAGCAGTTACGTTAACTTTTACTCAAACAAAGTTAAGGTTATGGACATAATAGTTAGCGAATGAACTATGCAAGTTTTTATTAAACCTTTACAAACGTCTTTTCATTATAGGTTTAAGTGGAAGGAGTGCAGTGAGCATCCCCCAAAATCAAGGTGACTCAAATGCTACTTTAGGCTGTAACTATTTTTCACCATTTCTTTCATTTGGAGCCTAATTCATTAGCATCAATCAAACGTCTCTTAAAAATTAAATCTCTTGCTGTCTGTTTTTGTGTGCATGTGCAGACCTACATTGTCACCAGAGAGCAACTTTATCGGTAAGTTACATTCACTTGAAATTTTGTATCATTAATTTGTAAAGAGGTTGATTGCATAATTTGACTGGTTTCATATTGATTGTTTTATCTGTGCAGGTGAAGGACTTCTTGGGGAAATGGCCGGCTCTTCGGATTGAATCACATGTAAAACAGACTCACTTCTCTTTTCTGCCACTCTTCACACATATTTCTATGCCAAATTTTTTATATATATCACATTCAAATGGAACAGCAAATGCCACTATTCACTGTGTGTAAGAACTATCACTTTGCATGTGACCATGTTGCTCAACAATGTATTTTAACGGAACATGTTGCATCACAAATGTGTTTTCTGTTGCAAATCGAATATTAGTCTTTTTATATAATTATTTTTGTTTGTTTTTGTAGCTTTGTGCTGAGTTCCAACGCATCACAAACGTCAACATACGGAACCAGTTCTATGCTGTGCTTGACCAACATACACCTGCACTGGTGGCCTTGTATAGGCAGAAGGCGGCACGAACCGGTAAGATATCAGAGGCGCTGCGTGACATCACATTCACAAAGATTTATGAACTGATATGTTTTGTCTCTTATGTTTACTGTGATGGCCAACTTATTCAAACTGAAAATTCAGTTTTGTGGTTCTTGCAGATTGTGAATCCATTTAAATGCTTTTTAATTTCAAACTTTACAGGAATCTGTAAGGCGCCTCCATAATTCAGAGAACAACCCACACAAATACGATCCACAAACCGGGTAAGACTGCGTATTGTATACTGTAAATGTTAGTTTAATCTAATACTATATGGATTTGAAATACCAAAACTGAATTTCATTAATGATGCCTGCAACTTTTTCCCCCAGAATAAATTCATCACATAACCTGGCTGTGACCACTTACCTCTTCGAAGAATTAAGGACAACTTTTACAGACGTTGACCCTGAATGTGTAAAAGGTAATCTTAAAGATGTGGTAATCATTTTAATGTCCTCTGTTTTACTTAGTTTTATTGGCATTAAATTTATTTATGATTTATTTAACAGGTTGCAAGATGTATTTTGAGACTTTGCGGAGGAAGTATTCTTTGGCTCAGCCTGAAAAGGCCCAGTAAAAAGAAACACTATGAAGAACATTGCAAAGAACCGTCAAAGAAAGAGACGGGTAAGTTAAGAAACTGGTTAAGCAGTTTTTTTAGTTTTTGTTTTTCAGAATGTAACTGTCCTCCTCTCTGTGTTTTAGTGGTTAAATTACTGTTATGTTTTGCAGATGCTGGAGACCAGGTCCAGTGTTGTACAATCCAGCACAGAAAGGGACCTGTGGAAGACTGCAACAATAGAACTGATGTCTGATGAAGATGCTATTGCTGATGGAAGGCCAGTGTGGATGGTGAGGTCTCCACCAAACAGAACCACAGAGTTATCTGCTCTCTGCCAGGTACTACAAACCAGACTAGAGGCTGACCCATGGTACGTCACACCACCAGTGCATCATGGCAGTTTGAAAAAATGAATATTTACATATATTTTATATACACTTTAATTTCTATATTTATTTATTGATCTCGTTTTATATTGTATACTTTGTATATTTGTTCCTTTTCGATGTGCATGTTGCTTATCTCCACGTTTTGTATTTTTTTCCTTTACACCTTTGTTCACATTTCTTTTTCCCCATTCATTTTAATGTATGTTTATAATGTTCTTTGGAATGTTCATGTTATATTTGTTTTTGTTCCTTTACATTTTCATCCCTTCAAATATTTTTGTTCCCCCATTCCTTTTTAATGCTCGTTTATAATGCTCTTTGGAATGTTATATTTACCTTAATAAAAATGTCAGACTTTCTCATTGTTCTTTGTGTGTGTTTTTAAAATTATATTTGAATGTATTAAAATTGGGGGAAGGGGGGGTTTAGTGTATACTGAGCAATATCTGCATAGCTGGCCTATAACCAATCAAATCACTGTGCGATAAGGCCTAGGGTGGGCTATGTTCTAAAAGTAACCAATCAAATCACTTTCCTGGGTTTTCAATGTGTCCTGTCCTGCAATAGATAGTGGTCTGGGTAATGGGAGTGGTTTTAAAAGAAAAGGACCAATAGGGGGGAAGGCCAAAAGGTGCACAAAGGTGTGAAAATGTTCTCTTGAAAAAACCTTTGATGGGATTACTTGCCATGGCAACAAATGGCTGTAGCATGGAAGTATACGTCCACAACATACATCCGATTTGGTATAATTTCAGATGTATACGGATATATACAGACCCATGGAATTTGAGCTATCCGGCCAGTATACTCCTGGATTCTTCCGAATTTCAGCAGTGTATACAGGAGTATACTGGTCCGGATACACCTCTTTTCATGCAGTGTTACCTGTTGAGACATGCCTTCACAAGCAACCGTATGAGCTGTATTAGTGATGTTTGAGTTGAGGGAGGAGTGACTACATACTTCACCTTCATTGGCTTAGGATGCTTAGGGCACAATTTAAATGTATGCTGGAAGTATTTTTTAAATTAAGAATAAAAAAAATACATATTAGTAGTCAATTATAAATAAAAAAATAAGTAAAATATAATCATAATATATTTATAATAAATAAGTATAATAAATAAAATTATATATATATTATAAGTAAATACAAGCAAGTTTGAATAATGCAAATTGATGAATTTAACAAACGCATAGACTATCGATTAACAACCTTGGATTGGATTATCAGCCTGTAGCCCAAGACTGGTTGCCCACTGAAGATAAGCAGGGTTGAGCCGAGTCAGTAACTGGATGGGAGACCTCCTGGGAAAACTAGGTTGCTGTTAGAAGAGGTGTTAGTGAGCCCAGCAGAGAGTGCTCACCTTGTGGTCTGTGTGGCTCCTAATGCCCCAGTATAGTGACGGGGACACTATACTGTAACAAGCAACGTCCTTCGGATGACACGTTAAAACCGATGTCTTGACTCCCTGTGGTCATTAAAAATCCCATGGCACTTCTCCTAAAGAGTAGGGGTGTAACCCCGATGTCCTGGCCACTTTCCCTCCATTGGCCCTTATCAATAAAGGCCACCTAATTCCCATCAACTGAACTGCCTCAATCATTCTCTCTCTCCTCTCTACCTAAAGCTGGTGTGTGGTGAGTGCACTGGAATCTATTTTGATTAAGACTGTGCCTTTTTCTATTGATAATGTAATTTCTGATGTGAATGGTACATATGCAATTGTAAAAGGGAAAATTTCACAAACGCCAGTAGTATTGGTAAATGTATATGCCCCAATTAAGGGATAATGTACATCCACGAAAACAAGTATGGCAAGTAGCCATGTAATAAGCGGGATAATGTAAATCCAGCCGGTTGTTATCTCAGAATAAACCCCCAATGTGATGAGGTCTTGCATCAGCCTGAAGGTGGTTTATTCTGAGATAACAACCGGCTGGATTTACATTATCCCGCTTATTACATGGCTACTTGCCATACTTGTTTTCGTGTCTAATTATTTACTTATGAGTTGGCATTGACACTTCTATTTTTTCATCACACTTCTCGACCACCATGGAGGCTCAATTCTCTACTTCTATCTGATTCAGCATTTATTTTCAGTATATTGCTACTTCAATAGATGATGTTCTCCTTACTAACCAGATGATTTTCTCCTCCTTACTAATCGGACCGATTCAATCTCTTATTCTTTACTTTGACAATCTTTGAAGGCCTTTTTAAGAGGACATATAATCTCTTATTTTGTTTATGTTAATAAGGAAAAGAGAAATAGGATAAAAAAGCTATCTGATAATATTCAAGACTTAGATACTAATTATAATAATCATTTTAACCCATCCAGTCAAATTTAGTGCTGTAAACATCAATAGCAGCTTTAACTTGTCAATGCTGGCAAATGACCATGGTACAAGTGAGATAATCCACAGCTAGCTGTGCATTAAACAATTTGAATGCACTCTGTGGAGGCTTTGTGTCCGGTGGTTCTTTGCTTCAACATCGTGAATTAAAAGTTGTTTAATGCACAGCTAGCCGTAGATTATCCCTTACACATACATATATATATATCCTTATACTACAGGGCCGTTGAATGCTTGAATGTGATTGAAGAACGTTCTAAGGTGTGCATTATTTTCAGGGAAACGCACAGCTAAAGTAGTTCCAGGCAGGTCTTGACCGCATTACAGTTCCATATCACTTCGCGTATCAACTGTAATAACGGAAAATAGGATACAATTAATAACAAGAAAAAAACATTTAGCCCCATGCGTTTGATCTGCAATTTTAAATTTTAAATTAAACATGCAGTTTAATTTGAATAAATAAAGTATATAGTCCTATCTATAATCAATAGAAAATTAAACTGAATATAGGCTAAATAAATGGATAGTCCTGCAGCACAGATTTTTATTGCAGATAATATAACAAATAAAGTATTGATAGGCCAACTTGTTAAAAGGGCTTTGTGTTTTATTTATTTGGCTAGTCTACTGTCATCTGTCAATAATAGAAAAAAAAAGAATGATCGAATTCATTAAAACGAATTGAATTAATACATAAATAATAATATTGACGCACATGCTTTTCTGTCTCATTATTGCAACATCTCTCTCTAATAACTGCATTAATAACTGCATAAAGCCGGGGACACACTTTAAGGCCGGTTATGAATGTAATTTGATACTTATGACTGATCATGTCCAAACGCGTGTTTAGCGCGTTCAGTGTGTGTTCAAAATTGGTGTTTAAAATATGCTGCGATGAAAACAGTCAGAGAATGTGTCAGCTAGTCGTGTGTCCCCAGCATTAGTCTGCTATCAGTGGCTCAAACCTCCGTTACTAACTCTAAAATGACGTTTTGAAATTAGCAACGGAGGCATGGGATTAGATGCGTAAGAAATTAGTCCTACATACAAGAGCGTTTTAATGACAAAAACTTTACAAACGTCTTGAAATACATAATCTGAACAATGTTTCGAGGTGTGGTAACTGTAGTATGAGCGGAATAATTGACTTCAGGCCGTTGAATTATTAGAAAAATAATGCACACCCGAGGTGCAACGGCCACTCCGCTTCGCGTCGTGACCGCATTACCACCTCGGGTGTGCATTATTTTTCTAATAATTCAACGGCCTGTCGTCAATTATTCCTTACATATATCTGGTTACATTTTAACTGACATTGACTACTCTAAAATATATCAGATATTTTAGGATATTTAGATATACAGGTGCTGGTCATAAAATTAGAATATCATCAAAAAGTTGATTTATTTCAAGAATTCAACTTAACAGGTGAAACTAATATATTATATAGACTCATTACATGCAAAGTGAGATATTTCAAGCCTTTATTTGTTGTAATTTTGATGATTATGGCTTACAGCTTATGAAACCCACGAAATCAAAATCCCAGAAAATTAGAATATTACATGAAATCACACAGTAATTACACAGTGATACCATGGTCATTGAACCAGGTTTTGGTTCTTTTGGCAGTGTGGGCAGGTGCAAATCCTGCTGGAAAATGAAGTCAGCATCTCCATAAAGCTTGTCTGCTGAAGGAAGCATGAAGTGCTCTGGAAATGTCCTGGTAGACGGCTGCATTGAGTGGACAGCACAGTGGACCAACACCAGCCGATGACACGGCTCCCCAAACCAACACAGACTGTGGAAACTTCACACTGGACTTCAAGCATTTTGGATTGTGTGCCTCTCCATTCTTCCTCCAGACTCTGGGACCTTGGTTTCCAAATGAGATGCAAAATTTGCTCTCATCAGAAAAGAGGACTTTGGTCCACTGTGCTTTATTAAATCCAGAGTCAACGCAGCGGTCTACCAGGACATTTCCAGAGCACTTCATGCTTCCTTCATTTTCCAGCAGGATTTGCACCTGCCCACACTGCCAAAAGAACCAAAACCTGGTTCAATGACCATGGTATCACTGTGTAATTACTGTGTGATTTCATGTAATATTCTAATTTTCTGGGATTTTGATTTTGTGGGTTTCATAAGCTGTAAGCCATAATCATCAAAATTATAACAAATAAAGGCTTGAAATATCTCACTTTGCATGTAATGAGTCTATATAATATATTAGTTTCACCTGTTAAGTTGAATTCTTGAAATAAATCAACTTTTTGATGATATTCTAATTTTATGACCAGCACCTGTATATTCTCAAGGGACAATACAATAGAAAAGAAACTTGGATATATTTTAGAGTAGTCAATGCCAGTTAAAATGTGTGCTTTGAGTACAATTCTCTCATACTGACCACTGGTTGTTCAACATGGCACTTCATGGCAAAGAACTCTATAAGGATTTGAGAATTAGAATTGTTGCTCTCCACAAAGATGGCCTAAGCTATAAGAAGATCGGTAACACCCTGAAAGCACAGTGCTCATACGACAAAGTTTAGATTACTACAAAAACGCAGAATTCTTTTATCCGACCAGCTTACATTCCAGGGAAAGGAAAACACAACTGCCTACACTCATAAGGATAAGAGAGAAAATGCCTCTTCTGGTTCAAGAATCTACTTGCTGCACTAACTGCCACAGACTTTTACAAAGGATTGCAGTTCTTGAAACAAAGTTACTTATGGGACCACCAAACCAGACGGAACACACAACAGAGCTTCGTCATGGACAACCTCAGCATATAGCCGGTGAGTCCCATGAAACTAGTGCTCCTAGACAGGTAGAGAAACAAGCCGATCGACTTACAAATCGATGGCACAAACAGGGAGCGAGACCCAAAGGCACACTCAGTAGCATCCTCTACCCCAGATACAGCTCTGACAAGGATTGCAAACACTGATCTCCTACCACCGCCTATACATCTTGAGAACAGATTTGAAGTACTAATGAATGTAAATGAGGAATCCCCAAATGTGATGAATGTGATCGAACACAGACTAAATGGCCCAGTAGCTAACACTGATGCTAACTGGCGCTCAAGGTCGAGCAGACAGCGGCACTCAGCTCAGAGCGCAGCCGAGCCCAGGACTCTGATAGTGGGGGACTCCATAATCAGAAACATTAGCAGCAGGGATACAACTACATGCTGCCTTCCACAAGCAACAACTTCTGATATAAACAGGGAACTTCAGAACATTCTGATGAAACATAAGACTGCAAATCGACTCATCCTTCATGTGGGGAAGAATGATATTCATAAAGAGCAGTCAGAACTCCTTAAGAAGGATTTCAATGAACTTTTTGAAACACTTAAAAGACTGAAAGATCAAACATTCATCAGTGGACCACTCCCAGCAAGAGGAACAAACAGGTTTTCACGGTTGCTTGGGCTTAATACATGGCTGCAAAAAACCTGCAATATAAAAGGAGTGAACTTCATTGACAACTTCAATCTTTTCTGGAGTCAGAGACAACTGTTTCATCGGGATGGCCATCACCCAAACAAACTTGGTTCAAGAGTGTTAAAGGACAATATCTACTTCTCCCTCAATCATCCTTCTGCAGTGTGTGCCAATCTGAATGGCACACACACACCTGGACACAGTATGAATGACCACAGGACTTCACTTCAGCAGCAAAATGGACATGCGGTTGACATATCACATAAGGACAATGATAACACCACTCCACCACAACAACCTCTGCTCACGGACACAATCTCAGCTGAGCCCTGCCCACAGAGCTCACCACAGACAGACATATTAGAACTGCTCCAAGATTCAGCACCCAAGGACGACTTCCTGGAAAACAGCCAGGGAAGCCAGGACAGCATATTACAGCCTCCGATAACACCAGAGCAACAGCCCCTTTCACCAGACACTTTATCCCTCTCTCCAGCATCTCCACTTCTGTGCCTCTCACAGAAAATGGAGGATCTGGTGTATGCTGGAACCAAACTATCCCACTCTTTTGCTGCAAGCCCCCAGATACCAACCAAAAAACGGCAGGCACCTCAACCACCAAAGCCTGCGGGCCCAGCTCGCCCTGCCCCTCCTCCTGTGAGAGCTCTTCGACCTCTGCCACAACGCCAGGGCCCACACCCTCATCCATCTGCTCGAGGTGAACCAAAAACAACTGATACCAGCTCTCAGTGATATGTGTTGGGTCCTCGCTATGATAACAGTAACTTTCTCAAATGTTTACAGAACAAGCGGGAACCCAGTGTGCCTGTATCTTTCTCTATTGCTGTTCTATTACAAGATAGAATGTCTAAGGCCTTCAATAGCCGTACAGCAAACCCAACTAATCTGGTGCCTATTACACGTCAAACTAAGATTGCTGTGGGGACAAAAAGTAAGACTGTTAAGTTAGCACTTTTAAACATTCGCTCACTTAAAAATAAATCACTTCTAGTCAACGACTTAACCACAAACAACCTGGATTTTATGCTTCTAAATGAAACCTGGCTAGAAGACAGCTGCAGTGCAACAGTCCTCAATGAAACATCCCCTCGTAACTTTACTTTTATGAGTGTCTGCAGAGCTGTTAAGAGAGGTGGGGGTCTAGCTGCTCTTTTTAAAGATATCTATCAATGTAAGCAAATATCATTTGGGAACTACCAGTCTTTCGAATATCTGGGTACTGTGTTAACCCTCTGAGGTCGACAAATGCGCGGGCGCGTTTTGCTGGATTTTCTCCACATTGTAGCACTATAAACTTAAATTACTCCGTCATTTATGGTCATACAGAAAAAAGAAATAATCTGTGATATTTCTCCTTTTGTATGTGTCCACTTACAATCAAATCAAAACATTGTGCTTTTGTAAAATAAAGAAAATAAACAGGGTGTGCGTTCTGCCTCTCCGTCGCGGTGAACTTTTTTTTCTTGAGCACGTCTATAAACTGAAACAAAACTCAGCGAATACTTGTCACACATTTATGAGCCATATACCTTTATAAACATTTAAGTGTGTACTTTTAAATGATCGGATTCAAAACGAAAACAAATATTCTCTGTTTAAGTAATTTGTATAAAACCAACAAGATGTCCAGCTTCTCAAACGCTTGCTCATTACAGTTAATTTGGCCACGCCCACTCGCGCAAAAGATATTCACATGCAAATCTCCACATGGAACGCGGACTCGCTCATTACCTCAACAACAAAACACTTCACTTCACTTTTCGTCGAGTTTGAAAGACGTGCCTGAGCTTACATTGGATTTAGGCTACCTCAGAAGAAGAAGAACGCGATTTGAAGACAAGAAAGATGTAAGGTAAGAAATTCTTACATATTAGTTTGTTATTGTTGCATAAATGTCACGTTGCAGTTGAACTGTTGCTAGATATATGGGGAATATTATAATATTTAGACCCGTGTTTACTGTTACTGTGTTTGTGGATATCTGCTCAAACGTAGATATGTATATGGTAACCATAATGTTTTATATTTGAGCGCGATCGCGTTTGAATGTATCATATTTTGGATAGCGATCGCGTTTGAATGTATCATATTTTGCTGAGCGATCGAGTTTGAATGTATCATATTTTGCTGCGCAACCACGTTTGAATGTACTGTATCATATTTTGGATGAAAGCAAAACGCACCAAACGGCTTCATGTTTTTATTATTATCTCATTTCATATCATCATAACGGATGGAAACATTTGAAGTAACATGATAATCAATATATTTTTCTCTAGCTTAGTTGTTACTGAAATCTTTTGGAAGATTTATACTGCTATAGGTTATTTATTGTTATTATTATTTTATCCGGCACTGCGCATATACCTTATGCCTACAAGGCACAACAAACCTGGTGTTCATTATATTATATATTGTTGGAAACATTTGTGTGTGTGTGTGTATTCTGTGAATTTTAAAAAGGAATTTTAAAAAGCAATTTTAACCAGAAAAATCTAATATTTATTTCCAAAATCATGCAGGCCTTTCTCTTGATATCAGTATGTTCACTTTTTTTTTCAGGGCCCAGATGCCACTGAGGACTTCAACATTCACATGAGTCTCTGTACGTGAACATGGTAAAGTGAAAATCTTGGAAATGAAAGGTATGTACAATGTTTTTAGGAATGGCACAAAGGTCTCTGTCTTTGAAGTGCTTTTTTGGCATTTGTTGTGTATCTTTGGATTATGTTGTGTTGTAAATAAATCCAAACAATTTAAAAGCCATTCTTTTTTAAATCTCCTCATTTACAGTATTGTGCAAGGTTGCTCAGAATGACAGGGCCTGATAGCTCCTAATAGGGCCGTTAGGGGAGGTTCTTTGTCTTTCTCAGGTGTGAAAAGCTTACATATTAATGAGCTCCCGCATAAAGCTTTTTTACACAAAACACGTCGTAAAATTTTTAAATCAATATATTGTCTTATCTGAATGAGCAGTCAGGGTGATTTTCACATAGTTTTGCAGCAAATATTCTAGGCTACGTCATACAATTTTCAAAAGTCTTGTGAAGAAATAATCAGTATGGGTTTCATGGCCTTATTTCTGTGAGAATTTTTTTTTGTATTTTCACAAACCACGCATAAATGTCATTATCTCAAAACTACAAACTTTTTCATACATGCTGCTGATATATTATTGTAGCAGAGTTTGTGCTGAATACAGTGTAATTAGACTTTAGCCATGAAAATGTCACAAGTAACAGAAATAACCAGAAATGTCAGAGCATGTCAGAACACCTCCAGGGCCCAGAAAACAGCTCAGACCTCAGAGGGTTAAAAGGTGCTCCACGCATTTTACTTATCATTATTTACAGGCCTCCAAAATACTCTCCAACCTTTGCTGAGGACTTTACAGAACTGTTATCAACAATTACCTCAGAGTTTGACTGTTTTGCCATTGCTGGAGATTTTAACATTCACATAGACAGTGCAGAAAACAATATGGCAAAAGAAATCAAAACTGTTTTAAAAACTTTTGATCTGACTCAGCATGTACATTGACCCACACACAATCATGGACACACTCTAGATTTACCTATCAGTAAGGGTCTAAACATTTCATCGATTGTTATTAAGGATGTAGCACTGTCTGATCATTTCTGTATTTTCTTTGATATATTGATCTCTCCTGCCACTGAAGCTAGATCTGTGTCTGTCAAGAAGAGATGCTTAAATGAGAACACTAGTGTACTATTTATGAAGGCTATATCCTTAACACCAAGCATATCTGCAGACTCTGTTGATTTTCTCCTTGATTCTTTTAACTCAAAAGTTAAAAGTGTAATTGATGATATTGCTCCTGTTAAAGTCAGGAAGAAGAGTGGCAGACAAAAAGCACCTTGTAGAAACTCGACAGCAGTGCAAAATATGAAAAGACAATGCAGAAAAGCAGAGCGCATGTGGCGGCAGACAAAACTTGTAGTCCATTATAACATCTACAAAGACAGCCTTCATGCCTTCAATATGGAACTAGGCAAAGCTAGACAGACTTTCTTCTCAAATATTATAAATAGCAATTTAAACAACACACGCACTCTTTTTGCTACGGTAGAGAGACTGACAAACCCCCCAAGCTAGATTCCCATTGAAATGCTCTCAGACAACAAGTGCAGTGAGTTTGCTTCTTTCTTCTCTGAGAAAATCAATAATATAAGAAAGGTGATCAGCACATCCTTGAGTTGCGCTGGGGTCAGACAGATCAGACCACCTGAGAAAGTAGTTACTATGTTTGATTTCAAAGAAATTGATGGCAAAATTTTTGAAGAAACCGTACAGCACCTTAAAACATCAACCTGCGCTCTTGACACACTTCCCACATCTTTTGTGGGGACTAAACCCAACTGTGACCCTACTTTTTTACTTTTATACTATTTTTATTTTTAATATATTTTATTCTTAGAATTTGTATTACTACACTGCTCAAAAAAATAAAGGGAACACTTTTTTTTTTTTTTAAATCTTTTTATTGGAGAATCAAAGGTGTTACATTTTACAGGAAATGAAACAGTTCTCCAGTTTCATTTTATCTTAAACAACTACAACCTTATACAACCCCCCCCCCCCAAAAAAACAAAACAAAAACAACAACACTACTTAATGGCAACCCTACCCACCCCCCAAATTTTGACAACATTCTGGGAAAACAATCTTTTTCCATTTTGTTTGTTACACAGTACTTTTTAGTACTAATTTTAGGGATCTACACATTGAAAACAAGCACACAGCTGCATGCCCACATTTCGCCCCAAATTGATTAACAGGTCTTTAAACTCACAGTTTCACAATTGTCAGTCAGGCTACTCAGTTCCCACCACATCAAGGTAATTGACCATTGATTTGAATAAACATATATAGAAAAAATAAAAATAAAAAAGGAAACAGAGAGAAGAAGTAGTAAATTGTAAAATATAAAGGAGTCTCATACTTCAGGCAATACTTTGAGATTCTCAAAATATGTCACAAATGGTTGCCATTTTAAGTAAAATTTCTGGACGGACCCTTTCAACGTGAATTTAACTTTTTCTAGTTTGAGAAAAAATAAAACATCACTTAACCATGCGGCTACCGCTGGTGGAGTAGCGGATGTCCAAACCAATAAGATTCTACGACGGGCAAGAAATGATGTAAAAGCGATAATGTCCGATTGGTCTCGGGTTAAAGTTAAGGTCTCCTTTGGAATACCAAATATTGCAATCAACAGACATGGCTTAATTTGAATTTTTATGACTTCGGATAAAGTTTGAAAAACAGATGACCAATATTGATTTAGACGGGGGCACAACCAAAACGTGTGAGTTAAATCAGCTGGAGAGAGGGAGCATCTATTACAACTCCTGTCTGTTCCTGGATATATATCTGCTAACCTAGCCCTACTGAAATGAGCCCTATGCACTACTTTAAACTGAATAAGCCCCAAGCGTGCACAGGATGAGGATGAGTTAATCCTTCGTAGTGTATCCTCCCAGTGTCTGCCCGACAACTCAACCATCAATTCGCCTTCCCACCCGTTCTTAATTTTTGAAAGGTCATGGTTTTCCAGAGACATAAATTGAGAATATAGTTGTGATATCAGTCCTTTTTTTGGATGGAGGTGGGTCATTTCTTCCCATGCTGCCTCAGTAGGGAGGACCGGGAAGGAAGGGAACAGTGCTTTGACACAGTGGCGTACTTGGAGATATCTAAAAAAATTACTGCGTGAGAGATCATATTTCTGGCATATATTATCAAAACTATCGAACCTTTCTTTACAGTACAAGCTTTTAAAACAGGAAAGCTGCTTCCTGCCCCACTGAGTAAATGTTAAGTCGAGAGAGGAGGCTGGAAATAAATGATTCTTACAAATAGGGCTAAGGGGGGAGGGAGAGGTGAATTTGTAATGGTTTCGGAACTGGGCCCAGATTCTAAGGGTGGACAATACTATGGGATTGGAGGTAAACTTGGACCACTTTGTAGGCAGGGAGGAGTACACCAAAGCAGGGAGAGAGGACAAGTGGCAAGAGTGTGCCTCAAGTGTACACCAGTCGGTGTCTGGCACATGGAGCCAGAATAAAATTTTCTGCAAGTTAGTTGCCCAATAGTAGTGGATAAAACTGGGGAGAGCTAGTCCCCCACATCGCGACCCCTCTGAAGTAAGCTTTTATTAACTCTTGGAACTTTATTCTTCCAGATGAAGGAGGTAACGGATGTGTTAACTGATTTAAAAAATGATTTAGTCAGGAATAACGGTAGACATTGAAACAAATAAAAATATTTTGGGAGTACGTTCATCTTCACCGATTGTACCCTCCCTGCAATAGTCAGAGGTAGGCAGCCCCACCTTTGAAAGTCAGCTTTCATTTGGTTAACTAAAGGTGTAAAATTAGCCCCAAGAAGAGAGGTGAAAGAACGCGTAATGTTTATTCCAAGATATTTGAAACCGGAGTGTGTTAAGTGAAAGGGGACTGCTTCTTGTTTAATTTGCATTGCCAAATCATTAATGGGAAAGCATTCGCTTTTCTGATAATTGAGTTTGTAGCCAGAAAAAGAACCAAAATTATTCAATAGTGATACAATTACAGGGATGCTGGTTTCTGGATTGCTTACATAGATCAAGAGATCGTCTGCATACAGAGAGACGCGATGTTCCTCAGTCCCACGTCCAACCCCCCGAAATAACAATGACGACTTTAAAGCAAGCGAAAGAGGCTCGATTGCCACTGCAAACAGGAGCGGGGATAGAGGACATCCTTGACGTGTCCCACGTGTCAAGGGGAAAAATTTGGAATGAGATTGATTAGTTTGAATACATGCTTGTGGGGACGAATAGAGCAGACGAATCCATGCCAGAAACGTGTCACCGAACCCAAACCTCTCCAATACGGCAAACAAGTATTTCCACTCCACCCGGTCAAACGCCTTCTCCGCATCCAGAGAGATTACAGCTTCTGCAGTCGAGGAAGGACCGGGGGATTAGATGACGTTAGCAAGTCGGCGAATATTTGAGAAAGAGTGGCGGCCCTTTATGAAACCAGTCTGATCCTCGGAGATTACTTTGGGGAGAACGGATTCTAAGCGATGTGCCATTACCTTGGCTAAAATTTTTATATCAACATTTAGGAGGGAGATAGGACGGTAAGAGCCACAGTTGGTGGGGTCCTTGTCCTTTTTGAGGAGTAGTGTAATCTTAGCTTGTGTGAGGGTTGGGGGCAAGGAACCGTTTCCCAATGATTCATTAAATACTTCTAGCATAATAGGTGCAAGTTTATCTTTAAATTTCTTAAAAAATTCGGGGGGGTAACCGTCGGGTCCTGGAGATTTACCAGTTCGCATGTCTCCGATGGCTGCAGCGATCTCTGTCAGTGCAAGAGGTCGATCTAACATTTCCCTGTCTCCAGGCTAAATATTAGGTAATTCTAAATTATCTAAAAAACTGTTCATATTCGTAACATCTAATGGAAATTCAGACGTGTAAAGTGTAGAGTAAAATGTTGCAAAAGTATTATTGATTTCCTTTGGGTTGGTGACTATGTTTTGAGCCTGACGTTTCAGCTGGTGAGCCAGCAATCGACTAGCTTTTTCTCCATACTCATAGTAAGTGCTCCGGGTCCGCAGTAATAAGTATTCAGCCTGGTTGATGGATAGAAGATTGAGCTTAGACTGTAGAGCTATCCGTTCTTTATATAATTCTGGGGAAGGGCTTTCAGAATATTTGCGGTCTAAATTAAAAACTGAATCCGTCAGGTCTTGTATTTGTTTGCGGCGTTCTTTATTGACATGTGCTACATAGGAGATAATTTGTCCTCTTAAGTACGCTTTTAAGGTTTCCCAAAGTAGGGAATATGATATACCTTCCTTTTTGTTTACTTCCAGAAAAGTATCTATATTAGTAGCCACATGTTCGCAAAATTTCTCGTTTGAAAGCAGCAGGGAATTAAGTCTCCAGAAGGGTTGCTCTCTAACGTTCAAAGTGAAAGAAAGGTCTAAGATGAGTGGTGCATGATCTGAAATGATGATGGCCAATTATTCAACCGATTTCACTGCAGGGATGAACGAGCTATCTATAAAAAAGTAGTCTATCCTTGAGAAAGAATGGTGAACATGAGAAAAGAAAGAGAATTGTTTGGAGGTTGGATTTTGAAACCTCCATGGGTCTACACAGCCATTTTGTCTCAAGAAGTCTGAGAAGACCCTCGACATTGCAGAAGGTGAGGTAGATTTAGGGCTAGATTTATCGAGCAATGGGTTAATTGTACAATTAAGATCTCCGGCAAGGATCAGTCTATGTGTATCTAAATTAGGGAGAGATGACAGAAGCTTATTGGCAAATTCAGTATCGTCCCAGTTAGGGGCATACACATTTACCAAAAGAACGGGTGTTTGAAATAGGAGGCCCGAGACAATGACATATCGACCATTGGGGTCAGCAGTAATTGCATTTAGTGAGAATTGAATTCGTTTATTAATCAAAATTGCCACCCCTCGCGATCTATTATTGAATTTGGAATGGAAGATATGATTAACCCATAATTTACGGAGTCTGGTGTGATCTTCTAACCTTAAATGTGTCTCCTGCAAAAACAAAAGATCAGTTTTCAATTGTTTAAGATGGGAAAAAATCCTAGAACATTTCACAGGACCGTTCATCCCCTTAACATTCCAGGACAAAAACCTAACTGCAGCTCCTCCTCCTGGGCTTGTACCGCCTGCGTTATTTATCATAGGAGACATCCAAAATGTGTATGATTAGCCTGAACCACATTGTGGAAGTACATTTGTGGTCATAAGTGATGTCAACACACACTGCGTGCAGTTGTGTAGAAGTAAAATTAAATAGTAATAATAATAAACTAAAAAATACAGTTTAACATAGCTATGTGCATCCTCAGAAGATAAGGTTTTGCCATGTAAATAAAACGTTCCCCAGTTCTCATGAAACTTAAGTTGAAATAGAAAAAAAAAAAAAAAAAACATAAAAAAAATAAAACATTGAACACCCCAAACCTAGATCTTCTTCCCCAAACGAAGAAAACCGCAGGAATTCCCAGACGGAAAACTTCCAAGACATCTAACGTTGTCTATAACTCCTATCCTAACCTGAGAATGGCTCCTCTCTCAGTAAGTGATTTGTGTTCTACCATAATTATCTGTTCAGCTCACCTTGAGAATAAAGACAAAGGGGACCAAACTAAATAAATAAATTTGAAAGTAATATGATATATCCCTGATTTGCATCTGTGCAATTACACAGAGCACAGTTGGACTGATAAAAGTATGTAGAATAATTCGAAGTGACTGACCTAGTTATGTATTCAGCTCACTTAATTTACCTTAAATTGACCAGTCTGTGAAATGGTAATATGCCAGTTATGTATGAAAGCCACATTAACTAAAACAACCCTGCCATGTTTAAAAAAAAAAAAAAAAAGAAAAAAAAAAAAAAAAAAAAAGCTGTTGCATATTTAAATCACAGAGGCCACTGCGTTGTTATTGTACCTTAAACTTAAACATGTAAGAAAACAAATAGTCCCAAGGAGTCAAAGTATCTAAGCTGAAAGTTAGGCTTACTTTCATCTTCTCGTAAATATTCTGTGCTCCAACATCATTTAGGCTACTTTCCCCAATGAAGCTCGTAAAACTCTCTGGCCTTCCCCGGAGTCTCGAAAATCAACGTCTGTCTGTCATGAAGGACGCGGAGCCGGGCGGGATAGATAAGAGCGAACCTGACGTTCTTCTTATACAGGAGGGATTTCACTTCTTTAAAAGCAGCTTGTTTCTTGCCGAGCTCCGCGCTGATATCCTCGTGGAAAAATACCTTATGTCCCCTGAAGAACAGCTGCACTCGTTTCCTCGTTATTATGCGGTGTTTGTTTTGGAAGTTGTGGAAGAGAACGAGGAATATCCTCGGCCGTTTGGAGCTAGCGCCGGGTTCGGCGGTCGGTTTGGGTCCCACTCGGTGCGCGCGGGAGATAATGAGGGGATGTGGGAAGAATTCCTTACCCAGGACTTCTTCGAAAAATTCAGTCATGAATTTAACTGTGTCCGGCCCCTCCATATTCTCCGGGATACCGACCACTCGCAGATTGGACCTACGGGAGCGATTTTCCAAATCCTCCACTTTATTTTTGAGCCTCTCGTTTTCAGCTAGAAGTGCGGTGCATGTTGTTTCGATAGCCTCAATCCTGTCGCTGTGGTCGTTTAACCCTTCCTCCATGTCATGGATACGTTCTTTGTGGGAATCAA
This sequence comes from Squalius cephalus, assembly GCF_949319135.1. NCBI lineage: Eukaryota > Metazoa > Chordata > Actinopteri > Cypriniformes > Leuciscidae > Squalius > Squalius cephalus. The sequence continues at coordinate 84,078 of NW_027645821.1, forward strand.
GCGACGATTTTACCAGTTCCAGGGATGCCGAAATTGGTGCCAGTGCATCGCAGAGTGCTTTTTTCAGGAGGGAGTCCGTTTGCTGTGCAAGGTCGGATAGAAGCACCGAGTGAAGCTTAGCAAGATCAGCAGGTAACTCCGAGCTTGGACTAGCTTGTGTAGCCATGTTGTCTTCACTTGTGGCATCTTCGTCCATCTCGGTCGTTTTTTGCCCACGGTCACGTCTCTTTGGTCTCATTTAGTTGTGCAAAGTTATGCTTAACATACACGTAGTCAACTTAAGGTGCGCCAAACTTTATGTCGAAAAAATGAGGTAGAAAATAAAAAAGTAATTCGGGAGCCACTTCTCACACATCTGTTCGCTACATGCTCAAACCGGAAGTCCCCAAGGGAACACTTTTTAATCAGAGAATAGTATCAAGTCAGTTAAACTCCTGGGATATTGATCTGGTCAGTTAAGTAACAGAGGGGGTTGGTAATCAGTTTCAGCTGCTTTAGTGTTAATGAAATTAACAGCAGGTGCACTAGATGGGCAACAGTGAGACAACCCCCAAAACAGGAATGGTTTTACAGGTGAAGGCCACTGACATTTTTTCCCTACTCATCTTTTTGGACTGTTTTTCACCAGTTTTGCATTTGGCTAGGGTCAGTGTCACTACTGGTAGCATGAGGCGATACCTGGACCCTACAGAGGTTGCGCAGGCAGTCCAGCTCCTTCAGGATGGCTCATCAATACGTGCCATTGCCAGAAGGTTTGCTGTGTCTCCCAGCACAGTCTCAAGAGCATGGAGGAGATTCCAGGAAGACAGACAGCTACTCTAGGAGAGCTGGACAGGGCCGTAGAAGGTCCTTAACCCATCAGCAGGACCGGTATCTGCTCCTTTGTGCGAGGAGGAACATGATGAGCACTGCCAGAGCCCTACAAAATGACCTCCAGCAGGCCACTGGTGTGAATGTCTCTGACCAAACAATCAGAAACAGACTTCATGAGGGTGGTCTGAGGGCCCGACGTCCTCTAGTGGGCCCTGTGCTCACTGCCCAGCACCAGGGAGCTCGATTGGCATTTCCCGTTGAACACCAGAATTGGCAGGTCCGCCACTGGTGCCCTGTGGTTTTCACAAATGAGAGCAGGTTTACCCTGAGCACGTGACAGACAGGAAAGGGTCTGGAGAAGCCGTGGAGAATGTTATGCTGCCTGTAACATCGTTCAGCATGACCGGTTTGGTGGTGGGTCAGTGATGGTCTGAGGAGGCATATCCATGGAGGGACGCACAGACCTCTGCAGGCTAGACAATGGCACCCTGACTGCCATTAGGTATCGGGATGAAATCCTTGGATCCATTGTCAGACCCTATGCTGGTGCAGTGGGTCCTGGGTTCCTCCTGGTGCACAACAATGCCCGGCCTCATGTGGCGAGAGCATGCAGGCAGTTCCTGGAGGATGAAGGAATGATACCATTGAAGGGCCACCATGCTCACCTGACCTACATCCAATAGAACACCTCTGGGACATTGTGTTTCGGTCCATCTGACATCACCTGGTTGCACCTCAGACTGTCCAGGAGCTCAGTGATGCGCTGGTCCAGATCTGGGAGGAAATACCCCAGGACACCATCCGTCGTCTCATTAGGAGCATGCCCCGACGTTGTCAGGCATGCATACAAGCACGTGGGGGCCATACAAACTACTGAGTACCATTTTGAGTTGCTGCAATGAAATTTCAGCAAAATTGACAAGCCTGCTGCATAATTTTTTCACTTAGATTTCTGGGGTGTCTTTGAATTCAATCCTCTGTAGATTGATCATTTTCATTTCCATCAAACGATGTGGCATCCTTTCGTTCATAACACATACCCAGTCCATATTAGTATAGATATCCAGCATGATATTTTTCCCCATTGAGATCTGATGCGTTTTCAAAGTGTTCCTTTAATTTTTTTGAGCAGTGTATGTTTCTTTTTGTATTTGTATATGTGCACTGGAAGTAGGGGTGTCGCAATATACCGGTATTGACGATAATCGTGATATTCAAAGCATGAAATATCGACATCGTGTTAATTTAGAGCAATACAATATACCGGTATTGGCGATATTGGCGTTTTCTAGACGCAGCGCTCGTCCGCGCCCGCGCAGCTAGAGTGAAACACTCTGTCCACACCATAGACTGTAAAGGTCCACACCCGAAAAAAGTAAGCTGAGCTCGCCAGTATTAACAACAGAGTTCTTCGGCTTCAAAGAAAACAGCACCTTAGAGGTGGTCGCACACCGGACGAGAAGCGCAGCGCCACGTCTTTAAAAATTCGAACACATTCTGTATGAGTGTACACACACCGGACGAGAAGCACAGCGCGGTTCTATTCGGCGTCTGTCCGCGGCGCCCAGCAACGGCTCAGGACCTTGTTCAAAATCCTGCCGCGACACAGAGCGCAGAAAAAAGTGTTCAGATCACAGACTTAACAACTATTGTATTTAATTGTACAGTATAATCATAACATAGTACAGACATTATCTCAATTCCATAATGTCCTTAAACATAATGATATTGCTGGCCATAAACTGAGAAAGTGCGTGTCCGGTGTGCAATACCTCGAGTTGTCATAGACGCGACGCGGCTATTAGTCATCATGGAATGGGAAACGTGACATTAACTGTTAACAGGGGGTTTCTGTGTTCATATATTTAATAAAGGGTGATTATTAAAATTAAGAACCCCGTTTTCTTTACTCATCTTATTTTTGTATTTGTATTTGCACTTGATTTTTTTATTCAAATCTGCTATCTGCATGACTTTATTGGCGCTGGTGCAACAACAGGTTTAAGAGCTTTTCAGTTCTTCAGGAAACCTTCAGACAGTGTTTGGCTTCAGTTTGAAACCAGATAAACTTCACATGCTTGTCTTCCTTCACAAAAATTTGCCATAGATTGAGTACGCAAGAAGTAAAAATGCATGTGCCTTGTGTTTATCAGTATCCTTATGTTTGTTGGGTAAAAAAGAAAAACTATACCCCCCCCCCCCCCATAGATTCTATAGATATCGCGATATATCGATATCGTGAATTCTTTTGGCCACAATAACCGTGGTGTGAAAAATCTAACATCGTGACAGCCCTAACTGGAAGCTTCAGTACCAAGAAAAATTCCTTGTGGGTGCAAGCACACTTGGCAATAAAGCTCTTTCTGATTCTGATTCTGATTCTGAGAAGTGGTAAATGCCTCACTTCTCTCTGGGAGTTTTCCAAACTCCCTGAAAACTGCAGTTGTCAAGCCCCTCCTGAAAAAGAGCAATCTGGATAAGACCATATTAAGCAACTATAGGCCGATTTCAAATTTTCCTTTCATAGGCAAGATCATTGAAAAAGTTGTCTTCAATCAGCTGAACAAATTCTTATGCTCGATTGGATACTTTGACAATTTTCAATCTGGTTTCCGACCGCACCACAGCACAGAGACAGCGCTCATAAAGATGATAAACGATATTTGCCTAAATACTGATACAGGCAAATTACCAGTGCTGGTACTACTCGTACTGGTGCTGCATTTGACACTGTCGATCATAACATAGTTCTTGACAGGCTGGAAAACTGGGTGGGGCTTTCTGGGATAGTCCTAAAATGGTTCAGGTCATACTTAGATGGGAGAGGTTATTATGTGAGTATAGGAGACCATAAGTCTGAGTGGACATCCATGACATGTGGAGTCCCTCAAGGCTCAATTCTTGCGCCACTCCTGTTCAACCTGTATATGCTCCCAATGAGCCAAATAATGAGAAAGAACCAAATTGTTTACCACAGCTATGCAGACGACACACACAGATTTACTTAGCCCTATCGCCTAACGATTACAGCCCCATTGACTCCCTGTGCCAATGCATTGATGAAGTCAACAGTTGGATGTGTCAAAACTTTCTTCAGTTAAACAAAGACAAAACTGAAGTCATTGCGTTTGGAAACAAAGATGAAGTTCTCAAGGTGAACGCATACCTTCACTCTAGGGGTCAAACAACTAAAAATCAAGTCAGGAATCTTGGTGTGACACTAGAGTCAGATCTTAGTTTCAGTAGTCATGTCAAAGCAATAACTAAATCAGCATACTATCATCTGAAAAATATTGCAAGAATTAGATGCTTTGTTTCCAGACAAGACTTAGAGAAACTTGTTCATGCTTTCATCACCAGCAGGGTGGATTATTGTAATGGACTCCTCACTGGCCTTCCCAAAAAGACCATAAGACAGTTGCAGCTCGAAACAGAACACTGCTGCCAGGATTCTGAGCAAAACCAGAAAATATGAACATATCACACCAGTCCTCAGGTCTTTACACTGGCTCCCAGTTAGATTTAGGATTGATTTTAAAGTATTATTACTGGTATATAAATCATTTAATGGCCTAGGACCTCAATATATTGCAGATATGCAACACATCTGTTTAGCTATGCATTTACTGAATGAGCACACTGTGCCACTGTTTGTCCGACTGTTTGTACTGTACTGTATTTTATTTTATTCTTCTAAACTGTTTTAATTATTCTTATTTATTTGTATTATTTTTATTTCTTCTATGTAAAGCACTTCGAATTGCCATTGTGTATGAAATGTGCTATATAAATAAACTTGCCTTGTCTTGGCTTGCCTTGAAACTGAGTTACAGTGGCCAGGGTCATACAGAGGTTTTCCAAGACGGGTTCCACTCGGAACAGGCCTCACAAGGATCATTCAAAGAAGGTGAGTCCTCTTGCTGTGCGTTAGGTGCAGAAGCTGGCTTCAAAAAACAGACACATGAGTGCTGCCAGCATTGCTTCAGAGGTTGCAGAATCGGAAGGTCAGCTTGTCAGTGCTCAGACCATACGCCGCACACTGCAACAAGTCGGTTTTGCATGGCCGTCGTCCCAGAAGGAAGCCTCTTCTGAAGCTGGCTCACAAGAAAGCCCACAAACAGTTTGCTGAAAGCAACCTGTCCAAGAGCATGAATTACTGGAACCATGTCCTGTGGTCTGATGAGACTAAGATAAACTTGTTTGGCTCAGATGGAGTCCAGCATGTGTGGCGATGCCCTGGTGAGGAGTACCAAGAAAATTGTGTCTTGCCTACAGTCAAACATGGTGGTGGTAGCATCATGGTCTGGGGTACCAGCAGCATGAGTGCTGCTGGTACTGGGGAGCTGTGATTCATTGAGGGAAACATGCATTTCAACATGTACTGTGACATTCTGAAGCAGAACACGATTCCCTACCTTCAGAAACTGGGCCGAACGGCATGATAATGACCCCAAACACAACGCCAAGATGACAACTGCCTTGCTGAGGAAGGTGAAGGTGATGGAGTGGCCAAGTATGTCTCCAGACCTGAACCCTATTGAGCACCTGTGGGGCATACTCAAGCGGAAGTTGGAGAAGCGCCATGTGTCTAATATCCAGCAGCTCCGTGATGTCATTATGGAGGAGTCAAGTCAAGTCAAGTCATCTTCATTTATATAGCGCTTTTAACAATGTAGATTGTTTCAAAGCAGCTTTACAGAGATAAACGTATAATTTAAGGTAACAGAGAATGTTTTGGCTTTATAGCAGTTCTTTAATAAAGTTATTTTACAGCTAAAGTTAGTTTTGATTGATTCGCTTCCGTCGCAACGATCATTTGTTATTAAATTAGGGGCCGCCAAGAAGACACCATTCTCTCTACACAAACTTTAAACGCGATCCTGTGAGAAACGCTGATGGCGTTCACATGCGCATTAAGAATTGGTTCTATAGTTATGTGCGTTTGAATATATGTGTGCAGGTTTGTTATTCCCTACAAACCAAGCCTAAACAAATTACTGGTGTTTCCTTATAGTTTTGATTCAGAATTTTATTTTATTTTATCAATTCGGGGTAGATACGCAAATTGAGTTTTCCCGACGACACTTTATCTGTAGAGTGGGAAAGGGATCCTCCATAAGGAGAGACTAGTTGGTACTTCAGCACTGCGTTGTCATCAGGTCCAGGTGAAGGGCCTTAGTCAGATCTGGATACGGCCTGGATCCGGCAGGCTGCGGAAAAACCTCGGGATAAACAAAGACACTAAAATTAGCATAGATGCCATTCTTCTCATGATGTAACAAGTACATCAGGATTTATGGGAAGTGTTCCCGGTTCCAGCTGACCTAATCTATGCAGCCTAACACTGAATTATAGAAGTCTATAATGTATTATGTGAATGCTATGTCAAAGAGATGTGTCTTTAATCTAGCTTTGAACTGACAGAGTGTGTCTGCTTCTCGGACAATGTTAGGAAGATTGTTCCAAAGTTTTGGTGCTAAATAGGAAAAGGATCTACCGCCAGCAGTCGATTTTGATATTCTAGGTATTATCAACTGGCCGGAATTTTGAGATCGCAATAGACGTGAAGGACTATAATGCGTTAAGAGCTCACTCAAGTACTGCGGAGCTAAACCATTTAGTGCTTTGTAAGTCATCAGCAATATTTTAAAATTGATGCAATGTTTAATAGGGAGCCAGTACAGTTTTGACAGAACTGAGCTAATATGGTCATACTTCCTGGTTCTGGTAAGAACTCGAGCTGCTGCGTTTTGAACTAGCTGTAGTTTGTTTATTAAGCTTGCAGGGCAACCACCCAGTAGAGCATTACAATAATCTAGCCTTGATGTCATGAAAGCATGAACTAATTGTTCCGCATTTGTCAATGAGAGCATATGACGTAATTTAGATATATTTTTAAGATGGAAAAATGCGGTTTTACAGATACTAGACACGTGACTTTCAAATGAAAGATTGGTATCAAAGAGCACACCCAGGTTCCTAACCGACGACAAAGACTTAACAGAGCAGCCATCAAGTGTTAGACAGTATTCTAGGTTATTACGTGAGGAAGTTTTTTGTCCAATAATTAGAATCTGTTTTTTCAGAATTTAGAAGTAGGAAATTACGAGTCATTCAATTTTTTATATCAGCTCAGCTATGCATTCTGTTAATTTAGTGAATTGGTAAGTTTCGTTAGGTTTTGAAGAAATATAGAGCTGAGTATCGTCGGCATAACAGTGGAAGCTAATTCCATGTTTCCTAATGATATATCCTAATGGTAGCATGTACAGAGTGAACAGCAGCGGTCCTAGTACTGAGCCTTGTGGTACACCATACTGAACTTGTGATCGATGAGACATATCTTCATTTACAGCTACAAATTGATAACGGTCAGATAAGTATGATTTAAACCATGCTAGTGCAATTCCACTAATGCCAACATAGTTTTCTAGTCTATTTAAAAGAATGTTGTGGTCAATGGTGTCAAACGCAGCACTAAGATCGAGTAACACTAATAGAGAGATACAACCACGATCAGATGATAAGAGCAAATCATTTGTGACTCTAACAAGAGCAGTCTCAGTACTATGGTACGGTCTAAATCCTGACTGAAAATCCTCGCAGATATCATTTCTTTCTAAAAAGGAACACAGTTGTGAAGATACTGCCTTTTCTAGTATCTTTGACAGAAAAGGTAGATTCGAGATCGGCCTGTAATTGACTAATTCTGTAGGATCAAGTTGCGTTTTTTAACAAGCGGTTTAATCATAGCCAGCTTAAAGTTTTTTGGTACGTATCCTAGAGACAAAGACGAATTAATGATATTAAGAAGAGGATCTATGACCTCTTTCAGTAGCTTAGTCGGTATAGGGTCTAACATACATGTTGTCGATTTAGATGATTTAACGAGTTTAGTAAATTCTTCCTCTCCTATAGCAACGAATGAATCAAATTTTTCCTCAGGGAGACAACAATGCACTGCCTTATGCAATACTGTAGTAGACGGTTGCATAGTTATAATTTTGTCCCTGATATTATCAATCTTATAAGTGAAGAAGTTCATAAAATCATTACTGCTGTGCTGCTTGGAAACTTCTGTGTTTGAAGCTTTCTTTTTCGTTAGTTTAGCCACTGTTTCAAATAAAAACCTAGGATTATGTTTATTTTCTTCTAATAGGGTTGAAAAATAAGCAGATCTAGCAGCTTTTAAATCCTCTCTGTATGCAATCAAGCTCTCTTTCCATGAAATGCGAAATACCTCTAGTTTTGTTTTCTTGAGCTCCATTTTTCTGGCTGCTCTCTTAAGGGCCTGAGTGTGCTCGTTGTACCACGGCGTTGGATTATTTTCTTTAATCTTCTTTAAGCGCAAAGGAGCAACTGTGTCTAAAGTGCTGGAAAAGAGAGAGTTAAAAGTTTCTGTTGCAATATCAAGTTCTTCTAAGCTATCCGGGATGCTAAGATGATGAAACTGATTAGGAAGATTATTGATAAAGCAATCTTTAGTGGCAGAAGTGATAGGTCTAACATATTTGAAACACGGAGTCGGCTTTGCAGCCTTGGCTAAATGTAATTTACACGAGACTAGATAATGATCTGAGATGTCATCGCTCTGCTGCAGAATTTCAACGGCATCAACATCTATTCCATGTGATAATATTAGATCTAGAGTATGATTACGACGATGAGTAGGTCCTGAGACGTGTTGTCTAACTCCAATTGAGTTTACAATGTCTTTTAATGCCAAACCCAATGCATCTTTTTCATTATCGATGTGTATATTAAAATCACCAACAATTAGTACTTTATCTGCAGCCAATACTAACTCTGATAGAAAGTCCGCAAATTCTTTGATAAAGTCTGTATGGTGCCCTGGTGGCCTGTATACAGTAGCCAGCACATATCTCAAACGTGATTTATCATTTATACTATATATTTTTACATTAAGCACTAACACTTCAAAAGAATTATATTTAAAACTTGATTTCTTAGTGGTTTTGAAAATATTACTATAAATTACAGCAACACCACCCCCTTTGCGTTTCAGACGAGGCTCATGTTTATAAGAGTAAACTTGCGGGGTGGACTCATTTAAAGTAATGTAATCGTTTGGTTTTAGCCAGGTTTCTGTCAAACACAGCACATCTAGGTTATTATCTGAAATCATATCATTAACAATGAGTGCTTTTGAAGTAAGCGATCGAATATTCAGCAACCCAAGCTTTAGCACTTGCTCATCTTTATTATAGCTGTTTTTTATTTGTTGAACATCAATTAAATTTTTAACCTTAGATGGGTTTAAACGTTTTTTTGGATTTCCAAATTCGGGGAACAGACACAGTCTCTATATGATGATAGCTAGGTGAAAGAGGCTCTATGTGATGGGATTTATCTGACCTGGGTGACGCGAGGCCGCTAGCAGACGGTCGGTTTAGCCAGTTTAGGAGTGGAAGAGGATCCCAGCAACAACCTGTGCAGCTCTGGTGAATTCCATGCCCAGGAGGATTAAGGCAGTGCTAGATAACAATGGTGCTCACACAAAATATTGACACTTCGGACTAGTGGTCGGCCGATATATCGGCCGATATTTGCCATTTTAAAAATATCGGCATCGGCCAATAAGTTTTTCTGATTGGCTGATGTGTTGGAAGCAGGACTTTTATTTTGACGGGCAGCGCTGAGAACACCAGCGCTCACTCACTTTCACCGTCTTCATTAGTTTATGATCTCTGTCAGTCATTTCTAATACTTTGTTAGATAGAACTGGTAAACAAAGAAAGTAAATGGTATGCGAAAAAGTAAAGCGTTTGCTTTTATATTATTTGTAACAGAAACGGCAAACAATCAGGCTAAAATACTTTCTCATTTACCGTCAACATTCAGCAAATGCGCATCTACATAATTTAAACAAATCTCATAAAATATGCTGTGCTATATCCAGTTGCCCACTGTGTCATTCATATCGTTTTCACTGTATGCTGTATGTAATATTAGCATTACCTTGTCTTTATTTGAAAAGATATGATTACCAGTGCGCACGATTACCAGATTACTGAGTGCCCTGTAACAGTGTTTACTTCCTTTTTATTCACATATTCATATATTTTTAAACAATTACTTTATTTGTAAAAATAACACTGTAATAGGATTGCAGATTCAAGAAGTTGCCATCTAAAGTATAAGCATGTTTATTAGGGTTGTACTGATGAAACGATATCATCGTCCATCGTGATGGCTGATCGACATCACGATGGAGAGCCACCATCGTGATGCCACGCCCCCCACCCTGTCAGACCAGCCCAGTCTCACGGCAGTTCGTGAAAGGTCACGTAATTTAATCTATTGATTCGTGTACACCAGTGTTTGGGAACCTATGACTCGCAAGCCATACCTGGCTCTTTGGCAAAATTCATGTGGCTCGCAAGGTCTCTCACCCTTTACCAACAAACGATAAAAAAATTAAGACACATCAACAGAGATCGGCTCTCTGCAGAAAAAGCAGCCAATTACAATTCCCTTGTTGTACAGCCTATCGAAGTTAATGAAAAGTTTATGATAATAATAATATTCAAGTTGTACTGGCAAAAGTGCGTGTTCAGTGCTGTTCGCGAGTGTCACGAGTCACCACAGCAATCAACTAACCACTTACGGTTCTGTGGTAAGTTGTAACCTACAGCTCCTGCACTGGGATACAAGCAGCTGCAGCGAATTATCTGCAGCGGTGATGGCGTATTAATAAATTATTAATAAATGTGTCGTATTTTTGATAATCCGCGCAGATTTCAGTTGACGATTCTGTTTAAAGTTATTAATAACAAAACATGAATGAAAGAGAAAGAAAAGAGCAGGATGTGCTTTATTATGAAAAGAAATATTAAAAGCTCAATAAGTCGTGAAAGAGAACTGAATTATACTGACAGGATGCTGTGCGCGCGCTCCGAGCGCAACACGGACAAGCATAGTAGCCTTTGTCTGCTACGGCCAAATAAACACAGAAATATTTCAAAATGCCAAGTCGAGTGAGTATTCTCGGAAACACAATAGATGTAAGTACTATGTGCATTCTCTCTCTCTCTCTCTCTTTTCGTGATGGTCAACACGATTCCGTAGCATTTAGAAGTCCAAGTTTCATTTCTACAGTATTGTCCCTTGAGAAGATACGTACTCAAATGTTTGCTGCAATATGAGGGGTGTATTTTGTGAGATACTGTATATCTTACTATATTACTGGAATATATGTGATATATAAAAGTTAGAATAACCCTTAAAGCTGCCGTCGGCAACATTTTTTTGATCATATTCAGTGTAATCGACACTATAATCCGACAGAACAACATAAATAAGGTGGTTTTAGAAAAAAAAAAAAAAAAACCCGAGCTTCTAACTCCACCTGGAGCGTGTTATTTGTTTTGCAAAAATCCACCGCTCCTGCTTCATCAGGTCCAATCAGCGCAGGGGGGTGTGAGATCTGACTGTCAATCACAGGTCGTGCACACGCCACAGATCCTCTCTCCCTCGCGCAGACACGCACGTTACAATATCACATGCACACGCCTGAAGTTCGCCTGAAGATTGTACGAAGCGTGATGGCGGAGAGTAAATCTACTAACAAGCTTCCAATTCCTCGGTTATTGCTATCTATAGATAGATTAGCCAGGGCAGCCTACCTCCGAGTCCATGGTGTTGATTGATGCTGAAGAGACGCGCGCGTTCACAGAAAATCAGGTACACACGCACTGACGAACACGACCTCTATGGGAGGGTGCTCGTTGGTAGTGGGGGAGGGGCATGAGAGTTGTAAACATTCAAAATTTTGACTAAGTCGACCCAATCTGCCAGACTTGCCGACTGCAGCTTTAATGATCTATAAGCATTTCTCAGATTTCTTTGTAAAATAATTATATTAAACTAAATTGTTGTGAACCATTCTACTAGTTCACTCTACTAATTAACTGGTTCTATTTATCATTCAAACTGTTGAAAACTGATATTAAAGGATTTCTTAGTTCATAAGAATTATAGCCTTCAACTTTCAGTTGAAATTGAAAGTCAAGTCACGTCACATTTATTTATACCACTTTATTAGGGGTGTAACGAAACACATATTCGTACTGAACCTTTCGGTACGAGGCTTTCAGTTTTTAGGTTTAATTTTTAGGTTTTCATAAACCCCCTGCAGTTCCATTACAAGCCCCTCAAGTAGGCCTTTCACGATTATGAAATTTGGCTGACGATTTATTGTCTAAAAACTTATTGAGGTTATGCTGATTAATTGCCAGTTTTAGGGCTTTGGCGATTAATTGTTTGTTTTAGGGCTTTGACGATTATGCCGATTAATTGTCTGTTTTAGGGCTTTGTCATACATTTTTTTGTGTGCTTCATTCATTAAATAATTGTGATGAATTTAATCCTTTGAAAGTTATCATTTTTAGTGTAAGATTACAGTTTACACCTTTAAATATTAAATAAATGTATTCAATAGCTATGACATTTTTTTTATTAAACTTAGTGAGTGTATAAATCAGCAGCAAAAAGTAATTTTTGAAAAAATCTGCACAGTAATTTTATAAAATCTAAACATGTTAATAAAAACAAATTACTATTAGTACTCTTATAAAATTCATTCAGGTATTCATACATTTAACAATTTTATATTTATATATGAATGTAAAAAATTCAGAAGTGTATGTATTTATATACACTACACACAAATAATATACAATTAAATTATGCTTATTTTAAATGTATTGTGGGGCAACAAGATATGATAGATATGACAAAAAAATATCGGCTTTTAATAATCTTTCAGTGTGCAAAACCTTGATAATATGAAACGCTTCAAAACAGAGTGGCACAAAGCTTGTATGCGCATCGCGGGTGCAGAATGATGAGCTTAAAGCAACATGGAGTCACAGTGTGCAGTGCTGCACAAGTGCACATTTAAAAGGTCAAGCCACAAGGCGAAGAAATGTTGAGCGCACAAATCCTAGTGTATATCTGTCCAACAGTTTATTGATCATTTGTTTCTTCACAGTTTTAAATTCCAGTTATTGTGTGTTTGATGCCAATTCATAGTCCTTGTGATGTGTGTGATCTAACTGGCACACGGTAGCGAGTCATTTAAAAATAGCAATAAACTCCAGCAAAATAAAGTCATTTTATGCAAATCCACAGCCCTTTATCTACAAATCAAGCATTATAATGTGAATATATCATATTGGAGAAAGTTTTACCGTGCATCCTGCCATAACCGGACGAGGCATGCGCTGTTTGAATACTGAATGGAGACTTTAACTTTAATTTTAATTTAATGATGTAAATAGACTTCTGTCCCTCACATTAAAGGGGGGGTGAAATGCTCATTTTCACTCAATCTCCTGTTAATCTTGAGTACCTATAGAGTAGTATTGCATCCTTCATATCTCCAAAACGTCTTTAGTTTTATTATATTTAGAGGTGAAAGATTGGCTGTACCGAGTCTTTCCGGAAAAAAACGAGCGGCTGGGGGCGGGCCGTGTGGGCGGTGTGCTATAGCTGTGCTAACTGATCTAACAACAACACAGAGAGACATTTGAAGTAGTTTACTCACCGTGACTGCTCGATCCTTAAGCATTAGACGATCTGCAAATAAGTCGATCTGGGCTTTGTTTATAAAACAATCATCGTCGAAATGCAGGGAACAAAGAGTCGTGCACAACCTCCGTTGATGCTTCGAAAAAACAAACTCCATCCACTATTCCCTTAACGCTGGGTTCTTTGGGAATCTGTGCAGGGTTGTCTTGCCCTGCCAACCAAAAACCCACTTATTTGGTGACATTGACTTCCCTAAAAGCCGAGCATAGCGCTTTGAGGTAACGTACTGCTTTCGCTCTCTTCTCTCTCTGGTCTGCGAGTGCGCGCGCGGCCGCGGAGAAGTGCCCTTAGGACCCATATAAGGAAATTCCGCTCTATCTTACGTAAGACAGAGCCATACTCGAAAAAAACTTTCCGAAACTTGTGACAAACCGGAAGGAGTATTTTTGGAACAAAAATACTCCTTCAAACGTACAACTTAACTTTTGAAACTTTGTCCATGTTTAGCATGGGAATCCAACTCTTTAACAGTGTAAAAAACTCAGTATGCATGAAACAGCAATTCACCCCCCCTTTAAGCTATGGAATGGCTTCAGATGACTTTGAATTTATTGCTGGAAAATATATTGTCTATTTCTTTTGGTCCATGACTCCCCCTTGTGCCGTAGGCCTATAAAAGAGTGCAATAATCACGGTTGCCTGAAACAATCGCGGTTAGATCAAATAATCAAAATAAAAGCTATTCAATTATCACGACAGGCCTACCCCCAAGGGCTTTGCAACCCCCTGGGTTTAAAACAAACAATACCAGTCGTGTTAAGTGTGCATCCTAGAAAAGAAATGTAACCAATCACAGAATGCAGCATTAGCATCAAAAAGAAAACAGCTGGTTATAGTGAGGAATAGAAATTCAATAATTACAGTTACTGATGAAACCATTATATCTAGAATCTTTATTACCTGAAAAGAGCAGTTAAGAGCATGTGAGAGTTTGTATAACTCCTCCTCTACACGTTGGCAGATGGGGCAGTGATCACCATGTAGTGCAACACTATTCACCAGCAAGAAACTGTGAAAATAAACAAGTAATACAGAGACAAACTATTATAAATCTTGGTGGAGGAATTGATGGAAATGCTTAGAAACTTACTTGACTCCTCTAATGGTGAGGATCCTTGCTGATGTCACGTTAAATACTTGCTCAAACCGCTCCAACTTCTGCTTAGTCATTCTGCCAAAGTAAGAGAAAGACAATAATGGAACCACACCTTAGTCAAATCGGGCACCTGTACACACACCTTCTGAAAATGGCTTGAATATAAAATGACCTTCTACGTAGGGCTGGGTATCGATTCAGATGTTACAATTCGATTCGATTTCGATTCGCAAGCTCTCAAATCGATTCGATTTCGATTCTCGATTCAATTTTCGATTTAGATTCTCGATTCGATTTTTCGATTTCGATTCCGAATTAGATTTCGATTCGACTCAATGAATATTTAATACAAATCCTATATTTATTAAAAAAAGAAAATAAAAGAAAAGTGAACATAAGTTTTCAAGTGTTTAATTAATAAAAAGAAATTAAGAGCCACAAACCTGTATATTAAACTCTTTTTATTTTAGGTACACTTGGGTACATTAAAACAGAACCCAACTCTATATTTCAAATGCATACAATGAATAGACAGGATTTAGATGCAAGATGAAAAATTGATGCTGAAAATTGGACAAGTCAGAACAGTCGCATGTCTTGATCAAACAGGTTAATAATCCTCACATAAACCCATATAAAAACATTGCATATAATTTTTATCTGTGCCCTTCCTGTCTAACAGCTAGGCCATATACATAAATTGAATAAAGTTATCAAACAGTCTGTGCTGCATTAATTATAAATTATATATAGACTAATCAAAGTTAAAAAAAGTTCTTTAGTCAAGAGCAGTGAGTGTTTTTCTCTGTTCCCTTTGTTATTTGATTAACTTTAACGACAGAGATAATTAGTGGCTACTGTGTACTGTCCCTTTAAGACCAGCCGCTGTTGACAGAGACGCGGATCTCACACGCGCCTCATTCTCTCACGAGTCATAACTCTTCACGTTCATCATAAGACTGCTCTTATGTTATGAAAATACTCAACAAAAAGACATTTTGGCATTATTGTGTGTTTTATTGTTCATTCAAGCGCGGAAGATAACTCTATTCTGGGCTGTCTTGTGCGCACGCACGATATCATCGCAAGTTTGTCTGTGTCACAGTCAGGACATTCACAGGCAGCGAGATCTTGTCTTGTCGCATATGAATGGTTTAAAAGCATTTGCATGAATAAGAGCGGGATCATGTAACACTAGCCAAAGGATGACAAAAAAATAACAGATGCTGCATTGCATTAAAAGCCCAAATTTGTTTATTTCATACAAAATCGCAGCATTTTGCGTCATATAGCCTAATTGCGTATAGGCTTGACATCGCGATTGCGATATGATTAAACGTGCAGCACTAATTGAGGTTATTTTATGATTTAGATAAAACTAAAATAAAATCTCACAGCATTAGCTATAAAATTGAGTTTGCAAGCCTATATGAACAGTGGAGGAAAACGAATTATTGGGTAATAGATAAATAAAGATGGAAAAAAATCGATTCTTGGCGTTTGAGAATCGATTTTCAATCGACCACATTTTTATTTATTTATTTATTTATTTTTATTTATTTATTTTTTCAAGCATACAGTGAAAAAGTGTACAGTATGTACAACATAAAACAATAATTGAAAAAACACTGATGATCCAACAAATAAAATTCACCGCTGCTTGAAAAGGAGTGGGCTGAAGTTTAACACTTGTTAATTCCCACCCCTCTTTCAAACTCTTAATACATTAGTTTTTTTTTTTTTTTTTACAAAACACAAACACATAAATCTTCATACATTTATACAATATGTTAGCAACAGACATTCTGGCTTAACCAACTCATTTTCCTTCATTTTTATAACGTTCAAAAATAATTTCTTTAAATCTTTTCCTGAATTGTTTTATATTTGGACATTTCTTAAGCTTCTCATTTAAGTTATTCCACAGTTTCACCCCTTGTATGGAAACACAAAAACTTTTCTTCCTACTGTGTACCATTGGTAATATGAAATTTAGTTTTCCTCTCAACACATACCCTCCTTCTCTCCAAGTAAATAACTTTTGTACATTTTGAGGTAAATCATTACACTTTGCCCTATATAGAATTTGCACAGTCTGTAAATCCACCAAATCTTTAAATTTTAGTAATTTGGACTCCATAAAAAATATATTAGTATGTTCCCTATAACCCGCCCCATGAATGATCCTTAAAGCTCTCTTCTGTAAAATGACAAGTGGCTGAACTGTTGTTGTATAATTGTTTCCCCACATTTCCACACAATAAGTAAAGTATGGCAAAACTAATGAACAATAAAGCATACGTAAAGACTTCTGATTTAAAACTGGTCTTGCTCTGCCAATTATTGCTATACTCCTTGAAACCTTACTCCTAACATAACTAATGTGTGGTTTCCAGTTCGCTTTATTGTCAATGATAACATATAACATAGATTCATTTTAAAAAACGATTAATCGAAAAATCGATTTTTTTGCCCAGCCCTAGTTCTACGTCCTGTCAGTCTTTTTTTTTTTTATCAACACTGTCTTTTTTTATTTTAGAAACATTAACAATAAAACAGGAAAAAATTAAAGAGGAAAACAACAACAACAAAAACTACAACAAAACAACAACAATTATACTATACATATGTCAAAACAATTGTACATTAATATCATGACGTGGTGCATGCTAAGCCAGGTTACACAGAAAATAAACAATTTTATTCAGCTTCTATCAAAAATCATATAAAGGTATTCCACAAGTTTTCCAAAGTTTCAGGTTTTCCCTTAACAATATATGAGATAAATGAGAGCTTTCTGAGTTTTTCCAAAGACATCTGACAATGAAGTTTTGCTTATAATGAACAGAATATCAACATTTTCTTACCAGAGTAAGATTGGGAATGTTGAGATTAAATTTATGTAGTCATTCTGGAGTTATGTATACTCTCATAAACTTGTACTGCAGAAGTTTAAACCAGGTATTAATTGTCTGGGTTTGGGCCTTTAAGCAGATATTCTGCAATTCATCTTCTGTTAAATTCTCTGTATTTTCCCTGCAGTTATTGGAGATCAGTCTATAAAACAAGGACATTTTCCTACCACCATTAAACTGGTTTAAGGTATATTTTCTAAAGGGGACAGATCTGGTGAGAGAAGAGAATGATTCTGTGTTAGTGATACAATTCCTAATTTTAAGATATTTTATAATAATAATAATAATAATAATAATTTAATAAAAAGGGTTTTATGTAAATCAAACTTTTGTCTTAATTCCTGAAAACTGAGCATAGTTTCATTGCTAAATAAATCTGCCACCTTTAAACCTTTTGATGCCCAGATTTTAAAACCAGCATCATGTGTCCCTGGCGTAAAGATAATGTTTCCCCAAATAGGAGTAAATTGTAATAATTGTAAAATCTGTCAAAGATGTTTCAAAGCTTCATACCATACCACAATAGTATTTTTAACAAAGGGATTGGAAGTGGCTTTTTTCCAAACAAAAATGTATTAACATTTCTCAAAAAAGATAACATTCAAGTCAAGTTAACATCACTTCAAAGTAGGACTAAGCAATTTGGTAAAAAACAGTTATGTTTTTATATATTTTTACATTTATTGCAATCCTTACTGAAATAATATATAGTGAAAACATCAGACTCAGAAGCTCTAATAGACAATATAGCTGAGTGAAAACCACACATGAACCAAACATTTGCTCTATAGGTCAATTGTAACCCTTAAACTCACTCGTTATGGAAGCCGATGTCATGATTTCCTATAAGAACCACAAGCTTTGTGTCACTAGGATGACGGAAGATCCATTTAAAACGTCTGACATCATCATCCCAGTCCTGAGTGGAGAGCACAGCACAGTCATAATAGCTGATGGCAGTGGTCAATTTTAATTTGAAACTATTCTTATTTATGACACTTCTCTGTTTTAAATATGAACCAACAAATTGGTAGCTGATACGCTTTTGACGTGATTTTTTTAATGCTTTTTTCCTACATTTTTATGTATTTGATCTCTGAAATTAGGTCTCAGTCCTGAAAAGGGATCTGGTAACTGCCTTGCATTATTTAAAAACCATATAAAAAGTTATACATAAGAAGTTTACCTTTTGTGCTTGACTGTACAATTTCTAACTGACTTTAAAGTCCCCTGTGGTGAAAATCAAGCTTTTAATGTTGTTTATATGTCTATGTGGTGTTTTTAATATGTTTTAAGACAAACCATGTACAAATGCATAAGTCAACACCATTGCTAAGAATTTTCTCCTTAACCCCGAGGTCGACGGTATCGCCGGCGATACCAGCTCGCTTTTTTTTTATCAGTGTAAAAGAAACTCATAAATACTCTGTTGACTTTGATTTTCCATAGGAGTTTCATACATCAATCGATTCTGTTAAATGTGTATTATTTTTGTGTATACTCACAATAAAAACAAAGTGTTGTGCTTTTTGACAAATAAAGAAAAATAAACACGAAGCGAGTTCTGCCTTCTCTCTGCCAGTAAAGTCCATTCTGAAACGCGTCCGAAAATGAACCATAACTCAGCGAATACTCAGTCAAACAGACATACAGACACACAGGCATGAAGCTTGAATTCTCTTCTTTTAAATGAAGTAATTTATATAAAAAACAAATATTCTCATCTTGTGAAATCTGTATTAAAAGAGAGCGATTCCAGTCGACCTAATTACAGCTGATTCAGATGTAATGTGACTCCGCCCACGGAGAGCGTGCGCTATTCAAACGCAAATGGCTGAGGCAATCCGCACAATCCTGTGAACGCCCACATATCAGCTCGAGAAAACACAAAAGTTTATTCAGATCATTACTTGTTTACACCGTCTTGCAGCGCTGTGAGGAATAATAATAATAATGGAAAATGTCCCTCAGAAGTGCGGGTATATCGAGGAGCGAGCTGAGGAATACTAGTAAGTTTTTTTCCTTCACGAATTTCTTCACGTGGGTTTCTGTTTATGAATGAATGAATGGTAGAGATGCGCGCTGTTTACCACAGCTGGCAAAGACAGTTTAAATTTAAATCGCGTGTGTGAATGAATGATGATGTTTTAGCAAACTGTATTGCTATACTGAGATGAGTAAAAATCGACTGAAATATGTTGAAATAAAATGTAGGCTATTTGTATAAGCAACGTATTAAACTGCAAATTAACAATATGCCCTAATATTTCATGAAAACAACGTTACAGTCAGGCGAAATATGAAAGACAACATCTTGTTGACTAGATTTGGGTACAGTTTTTACTGTAGAATACTGCCACGTCAAATAAGCTTTTGTTTAGCAATTTCTAGTTTTTAATCTAAGTTTTTAATCTAATCTAAGTTTTTAATAAAATAGCAAAACATATTTACAAGATAGATGTAAGCAAAATCTTAAATGGTCAATATAAGTCTTCTTCTAAATATATCTTTTGTCCTTGCATTGTGGCTCAGTCAGTGTCACACCTGAATGAATGGCTAATTATGCAGAGTCATTATGCAGAGTGGGTGGGACATTGTATTCTAAGGTGTAAACCACTCCTCGTTCACACCCCCTCGCATATTGGCTTTCCAAGCAAAACCTGTTTTACATCAATTTATATCAATGTATGGTTTTATGTGAACGATAAAGCAAGACTATTTTCACATAATTTTGAAGAAAAAACTCTAGGCGAGGACATCCATTAGTCAAAAGTCTTATTTTGACACATATTTACTATGTGTTTTGTGGCCTTATTTCAGAAATTTTAGTTTTTAGTTTTTTCAATAACCATGCATAAACATTATTCTCTCAAAAATGAAAACATGTACATACACGTGGCTCACATATTATGGTAGCCCTGTTTGTGCTTTATAGAGTGAATTTACACCTTTGCCATTAATATGTTTATAAGTAACTGAAAAAAGCACAAATGTCAGGGCATGTCAGAACATCTCAAGGGCCCCAAAAACAGCCCAGACCCCAGAGGGTTAACCCTCTGGGCTTCTTCGTAAATGGGTTACACTTAGCTTCCTCCCGCCCGAAAACGGACGAAGCCTTAAAATTTAACTTTACTTTTTCCCAGGATAACCAATCAAATATATTTTTGTTCTATAATGTTTTCTGATTATTATTTAGAATAATAATTATTATTTAGAATTTTTTATGATACTTTGCATTAATTATATAATTTTTATGAGCTATTTTTTTCATTAGAATTAATATATATATTTTTATTTTATTTATTTTATTTTATTTTTCAATAAATGCAACATTTCACATCAAAATAGAGTGCAGGCCTAAAAAAAAAGAATTTTCAAGTGAGAAGAGCGCCATCTAGTGGCTTCAAAATGTATAAATATGTGTCATGTCCTATAACCGCCTATAGGGTGGCCTATAGCTTTTTTATTTATTTATTTGATTTATTCCCATTCGGAAAGAAAAAAAATTAATTACTAAGCAACCACTAAATGGAACAACACAAATTATATATCATTTTAAAGCTTAGGATCTCAGCTTTTTAATGCATCTAATTACATTTATTAACTCCTAACGAGTGCTGAGTAAACCCTCTAAAACCGAGTGTACCGCCAGCAGGCGCCACCTAGCTGTGAAAATATTCATTACCATATTTTTCAAAAATCTTGCCTTGATTAACACAAAGTTGATGCCATTTGAAAGCTTAGAGTCTGAACTTTACAGTGAATGTATCCACTTTGAAAAACTCTTAAGTATTGCTGAGTTATTTGCTGATAAATAGAATTTCTTTTTTTTCATAATCTATAAAATAATGTACTGCAATGCGTCAAAAACATCATACAGCTCATGAAACATTCTCAGATAATTGAAAATGGCACTTCATTTTTTACAGCATACTATTACAATTAAAATGAGCCCAAAATTAACAATCTATTGCTTTTATGACAAGATATTCTTCATGGAGAAAAAAATTGCCCATGAGGGGGTGTCAAAGACTGTACAAAAAGACTATCTCTTTTCCAAATGCTGTAACTTTTGATTCCTTTATCCAAAAATTAATTTTTTTTATCCAGATGCAGCTAACATGCAGCTAACATTTAGTGAAGAAACATCTTTCTTCACTAAAAAAGAATTTTCATCCTACCTTATTTCCTTCCTGAGTTATTCCATGCCAAATAAGAAAGATATGCAAAATCATAATAAAAATTATATATATATATTGTCTTTTATCCGCCGTTTCTTGGCAGGACAGTGTCCAAATGTAATGTAATTTATATTTTCAAAAAATTTAAAAAGAGTTCTTTCAAACGATACCTACCTTTTGACTCTCCTTGCTATAGTTTTGGAGTTATTATGATTATATAATTTTTATATAGTTTGGGGCAAAATTTGCTGTTTCAGTCTTACCAGTTCATTTCTCTGTGTGTGTGTGTGTGGGGGGGGGGGAGGGTGTCTTATTTGCAGTCTTGATGTTTTAGAGCAGGGGTGGGGAACGTCCGGCCCCCGGGCCGTAACCGGCCCGCAAAACAGTTTGATGCGGCCCGCGAGTCAATTCCTCCCCAAAAAAAAAAAAAAAAAACTTCAGAAACAAAAATCTCAGCAATTACTTTTCCTGTGAGAGAAAACACAAAATAGGCAAAGTGGCAAGCAGCACGAGTCCACGAGCCGTGAGAGCAGGGTGAGGCCAGTAGCGCGAGAGTTAATGAGTCACCTGCGCGCCGCATCGGTTTCAAGTTTCTCACGATGAGCTTCGGAGGCGCGCGTGCCGTACCGGTATCTCGCTGATCAGCTTCGGGGCGCATAAAAGGATCGGAACGAAGACAGCGGAGGACCAGGCATGGACTTTACTGTGTGTGCGTGTGTTGCGTGTGTGTGTGTTGCGTGTGTGGTAGTCGTCCACGAGGGGCTGCTGCTTTTACTTTCGTTTTGTCATTTGCGTATTAAAGTGGAATGAGTGGCCGACTAAAAGTGGCCGACAGCAAATGGAATGAGTGGCCGACAGCAAGTAGAATGTGTGGCCGACTAAAAAAAATATTTTAACTATAAGCAACCCAATTTGTCTACATCTGTATTATTTCCTTTGTATAATGAGCTTAAATATTGCTGCGCAGTTGTGTGATTTAGTCTGCTTGATTAACATTATTACATATACTATTTAACTCTGATATGTAGCCTATATATATATATAAGTTCCTCGAGTCGAATGTGTTCGAATATTTCACCAGCATCAGCCTTTTCAGTTTGTATCACTCCGCTTGTGTTTGCGCAACTTGCATCATTAAGCCAGTAGGTGGTGACAAGTGACTGTCTTTATGAGTGAACAATTGAAATTTAATTGAACTGATTTAATAGTGCCAAAAACATTGATTAACTCAAGAAAGAAACAAGTTGCTGAAACCAATCTTTAATGCAAAAAAAGTTCACATCTATGCAAAATAATCCTTGAAAGATTTCTCATTTAAGGCCATTCCTGTTTGGAATATGTGATTGTGTATTGTCAACAATAAGCAGAAACATTTTGCATTTCCATTTTGTAGTGTGGATCATTCATTTCAACATTTATCCTCATTCTCATGTTTAAGAATTAATATCTTGACAAATAATTTATGCTACTGCCCACTGACATGCTTTTAAAGCTATTGTTATCAAAAAATGTTGGCCTTCAAACACCTTAAAATGCACATATGTAGGTCAGAGAAATCTAAATTTTCTCGGGGGAGCATGCCCCCGAACCCCCCTAACTACCTCACATTTGAATGTGTGTGTCTGTGGGGTAATGTGGGCTGGTGTGGCAACAGTGCCAGGACAGAATTTTTTAACCAGTCTGCCCCCCTGCATATAGGCCTAAAATATAAATTATTCTCTGTATCGAATCATGTTATCTTGTTACCCACCCCCAGCCCCTGATGTTTCGGGCTCAGCCCCTGATGTTTTCAAAACCTAGAAACGCCCCTGCTCATTACAATGGCCCTTAAAGAATGTTAAAAAATTGTAAATGGCCCTTGATAGGAAAAAGGTTCCCCACCCCTGTTTTAGAGTGTCACCCCTTCATTGCTGTGCACTTTTTTTCAGCACAGTTGCTGATCTGTAGCTTGTACCACCAAAAGTTTCTCTGAGTTTTCCTATTTTTTCGTATTTCCCATTCATTTCCTATGTCGCCGATATTTAAAGTCCCTGTAAAGGCAATTCTAAAAAAAAATTCTAAACACATTATAAATGTTAGAAATGTATTGCTAAATCATATTACAAAGACTGTGAACTGTGAAGTACTGAATTGTGGAGTTAGACCGTTAAACAGTTTTTCACCGTTGCTGTGTTCCTGATTTTTTGGGCGGGGCTAAAAGGGGGGCTCGATGACGCACTGGAGCCCCTGAGCTCCTGGACACGCCCCTACTTGATGACGCACTGGAGCCCCTGAGCTCCTGGACACGCCCCAACTTGATGACGCACTGGAGCCCATTCACATCAGTTTGCAACTCAATCGCGAGTTACTGTCAGTAGCCTACTATTAGTTACTACATCGTACAGTTTGCTAGCTAGCTATGCCTTCGTCGCGGAAATGCGTATTACCTGGATGCGATCACGTACAAAACAGATCGGAAATTGTCCTTATTTAAATTTCCGAAAAACTATCATATCAACAAGAGGTGGATTAATTTTGTGAAGAGCCACCTTGATGGAGAGCTGAGGATCACCGCCAAAACCCGCCTCTGTAGTGATAATTTTACATGGGATAGTTTTATAAACTTTCGTCGGAGACAACTGGGATTCATTCACTGATAATCCGCTGTTACTGGTGAATGTGGCCGAACCGACTATCTCCCGCCTCGGCCTTCATCCTCCCGTCGCGCCGACAACTGGTGCCATCATCGGCAGTGCGTGCCCACCAATGAGTGTAAGTTGCCTTGTGTGCTTATGTTATAACTATAGTAGGTAGTCCAGGCTCGAACATGTATGGCTTTGTAAAACAAATTAACCCTCTGGGGACCAAGGTGTTTTTGGGGCCCTTGAGATGTTCTGACATGCCTTGACATTTGTGGTTTTTTCAGTTATTTATAAACATGTTAATGGCTAAGGTGTAAATTCACTCTATATAGCACAAACAGGGCTACCATAATATGCGAGCAACGTGTATGTAGATGTTTGTATTTTTAAGAGAATAATGTTTATGCGTGGTTATTGGAAAAAATAAAAATGAAAGTTGCTGAATTAAGACCACAAAACACATATTAAATATGTGTCCACAAGACTTTTGACTAATGGATGTTGTCCCTTTGAGTTCTAGCTTCAAAATTATTTGAAAATAGTCTTGCTTTATCGTTCACAAAAAAAAAATACATTGATTTAAATGGTGTAAAACAGGTTTTGCTTGGAAAGCCATTATGCGAGGGGGGCGTGGAGGAGGAGTAGTTTGTCCCACCCACTCTGCATAATGACTCTGCCTAATGCCCATTCATTCAGGTGTGACACTGACTGAGCCACAATGCAAGGACAAAATATGTATTTAGAAGAAGACTTATATTGACCATTTAAGATTTCGCTTACATCTCTCTTGTAAATATGTTTTGCTATTTTATTAAAAATGTTACAATTACAACAATAATTACAATTTCAACAATATTTCAAGTGTACTCTTTCTTTGTAAAAAAAAAAAAAAAAAAAAAGATTATAGGCCTACATTTTATCATATGTATTCATTAGTTTGAATATAGCCAACATTGGAACATCTAACATCTTAGTCTATGACTTTATTTTTGACAAAAATAGTATATATATATATATATATATATATACACTGCTCAAAAAAATAAAGGGAACACTTTTTAATCAGAGAATAGCATTAAGTCAGTTAAACTCCTGGGATATTGATCTGGTCAGTTAAGTAACAGAGGGGGTTGGTAATCAGTTTCAGCTGCTTTAGTGTTAATGAAATTAACAGCAGGTGCACTAGATGGGCAACAGTGAGACAACCCCCAAAACAGGAATGGTTTTACAGGTGGAGGCCACTGACATTTTTTCCCTACTCATCTTTTTGGACTGTTTTTCACCAGTTTTGCATTTGGCTAGGTTCAGTGTCACTACTGGTAGCATGAGGCGATACCTGGACCCTACAGAGTTTGCGCAGGCAGTCCAGCTCCTTCAGGATGGCTCATCAATACGTGCCATTGCTAGAAGGTTTGCTGTGTCTCCCAGCACAGTCTCAAGAGCAAGGAGGAGATTCCAGGAAGACAGACAGCTACTCTAGGAGAGCTGGACAGGGCCGTAGAAGGTCCTTAACCCATCAGCAGGACCGGTATCTGCTCCTTTGTGCGAGGAGGAACATGATGAGCACTGCCAGAGCCCTACAAAATGACCTCCAGCAGGCCACTGGTGTGAATGTCTCTGACCAAACAATCAGAAACAGACTTCATGAGGGTGGCCTGAGGGCCCGACGTCCTCTAGTGGGCCCTGTGCTCACTGCCCAGCACCAGGGAGCTCGACTGGCATTTCCCATTGAACACCAGAATTGGCAGGTCCGCCACTGGTGCCCTGTGGTTTTCACAAATGAGAGCAGGTTCACCCTGAGCACGTGACAGACAGGAAAGGGTCTGGAGAAGCCGTGGAGAATGTTATGCTGCCTGTAACATCGTTCAGCATGACCGGTTTGGTGGTGGGTCAGTGATGGTCTGGGAGGCATATCCATGGAGGGACGCACAGACCTCTGCAGGCTAGACAATGGCACCCTGACTGCCATTAGGTATCGGGATGAAATCCTTGGATCCATTGTCAGACCCTATGCTGGTGCAGTGTGTCCTGGGTTCCTCCTGGTGCACAACAATGCCCGGCCTCATGTGGCGAGAGCATGCAGGCAGTTCCTGGAGGATGAAGGAATGATACCATTGAAGGGCCACCACGCTCACCTGACCTACATCCAATAGAACACCTCTGGGACATTGTGTTTCGGTCCATCTGACATCACCTGGTTGCACCTCAGACTGTCCAGGAGCTCAGTGATGCGCTGGTCCAGATCTGGGAGGAAATACCCCAGGACACCATCCGTCGTCTCATTAGGAGCATGCCCCGACGTTGTCAGGCATGCATACAAGCACGTGGGGGCCATACAAACTACTGAGTACCATTTTGAGTTGCTGCAATGAAATTTCAGCAAAATTGACAAGCCTGCTGCATCATTTTTTCACTTAGATTTCCGGGGTGTCTTTGAATTCAATCCTCTGTAGGTTGATCATTTTCATTTCCATCAAACGATGTGGCATCCTTTCGTTCATAACGCATTACCCAGTCCATATTAGTATAGATATCCAGCATGATATTTTTCCCCATTGAGATCTGATGTGTTTTCAAAGTGTTCCTTTAATTTTTTTGAGCAGTGTATATATATATATATATATATATATATATTATATATATATATATATATATATATATATATATATATATATATATATATATATATATATATATATATTATATATATATATAACGTTAGATATGAGCAGAAATTGCTAAACAAAAGCTTTTTTGATGTGGCGGTATATTCTACAGTAGCCTAAAAACTGTACCCTAGTCTAGTCAACAAAATGTTGTCTTTCATACTTCGCCTGACTGTAATGTTGTTTTTATGAAATATTAGGGCATATAAATGCTAATTTGCAGTTTAATACGTTGCTTATACAAATACATTTTATTTCAACATATTCCAGTCGATTTTTACTCATCTCAGTAGGCTATAGCAAAGCAGTTTATTATTTTACACACAGACGCGCGATTCATATTTAGGCTAAACAGTCTTTACAAATATGTCCCCTTCATTCATCTCACAGAAAGGCGAGTCATATTATAGAAATGGGATTCATCTTTTTGCGGTTTACATAGGCCTACACTAACGTTATTCCATAACGTTATTCCACACGTGAGAAAAGAAAACAGCCTACCTCACTCCTCAGCGGAATCTGCTCCTCATTTCAGGAGATATTGCTCCTCATCAGCACTGTTCTGAAGAATCTTTTCTCCATAAGGTAGGCTATAATGTCTCACTCGCGAGGAGTCGCGACGCGCTTTGTTTACAGCTGATGTGGGCGTTTCACAGCTCTGAAATGGTTCTCAGAATTTGCGTTTGAATAGCACGCGCTCTCCGGGGCGTGGTCACATTACTGTGAATCATCTCGTAATGAGGTCGACTGGAGTCGCTCTCTTTTTATACAGATTACAGAAGCTGAGAATATTTGTTTTTTATATAAATGACTTCATTTAAAAGATGCGATCTCAAGCTTTATGCCCGTGGGTCTGTTTGCCTGTTTGACTGAATTTTCGCGGAGTTATAGATCATTTTCGAACGCGTTTCAAATGGGAGTTTACTGACAGAGAGAAGGCAGAAATCGCATCATGTTAATTTTTCTTTATTTGTCAAAAAGCAAAACACTTTATTTTTATTGTGAGTATACAGAAAAAAAATAGACACTGAACAGGATCGATTGATGTATTACACGAAAATGAAAGATCAAAATTAGCAGAGCATTTAGTGTTTATTTTCATTGCTAAAAAAAAAAACGAGCAAAACGCGCGGGCGCGTTTTTGGTCCCCAGAGGGTTAAGCTGCTACGAGCATCCATTCCGGCTGTAGCGGTGACAGTTGAGTGTGGCGACTGCAGCGAGCTTTCCCGCGAGTGGGCGTGGTTTCAGCGCAGCCAGCGGACACGCCCCCAGCGTTTGAGAGCAGAGATTACTGCTCATTTTTTCAAGATTTTGATCGCTTATTTTATGTACTTGCCGGCTTTTTTTATCATTCAAATTTGGCTGGGTGGCTAATAACACATTTTTCTGTGGTGTGACAAACTCAGAACACATACTTAATTTTGACTTTACAGGGACTTTAACATATCAGAATCATCTCCTTGATTTTTTTGTGTGTTCATATAGGTAATACAACAAAAGTCACCAAGTTTCACCCCCATCCGATGAAGCAAAAAAATTTAACATTTCAAAACGTTCAAGTTTTCGCCCGTTTTCGAAGAAGAAGAAGAAGAAGGCGAAGAAGCCCAGAGGGTTAAGTATGCAAGTACTGACAGTCTCAAAAATGCGGTTTGAAATCGCTGGCGTTTCTGATGTCACAAACTACCTTATAACCAATCAAGTCAACGAGTGGATCTCTGAGCTGTGAGTGAGTGGAGGTCGGGCTAATTTGCATATTCACAGAACCACATGTGGGTGGTTGACATGACATGGCCTTTTTTTGGTCCAATGTGTCAAAGTTAACTAAATTATAGAAAAATATGTCAAAAACTGTGGTGATATTGTTCAGAAAGTGCTGTTTTATATGAACATACAGAGCATTCATGGGTTTATTCTTCCATTTTTTCACAATTTTCAGCCAAACCAGAATAAGCTCAAATGGCGTGACTGTCCCAAGCACATTTCACAAATTTTGATTTTGAATAAAAACAAGAAAATTAATTAATTTTCTGTTTTTTCAATCATATATTGATATCCCAGATGTCTACTTGTGAGTCTGCTTGACTAAAAGTTAAGGCATAATATTTTGAAGCCACCTATTCTGCTCTTGCTTTGACAGGTTAGCGTAGCAGATAGCTAACATAAGATCCATGAAAACTGTAGAAACATAATAATATGGCATTACAAACTGTCCATATATACACATACATGAATATGCAACTCAAGTCGAACATATATAGCTATCCCATAAGAAAAATTTGCCATTATAATGAGACTAGTAAGCATTTAAGCTAACTTTAACATGGGTGTCTATGGAGAAATGCTAATCGCGATTAGCATCTATTAATACAACATACATATTATGCTAAAACGGACAATACACAAAGGCTTTAGCAAAGTAGATATAATTCCTACAGAAATACTTACAGACTTAGACCTTCAAAAACTACCAAAGGCAAAGAGAAAAGAGTAACTGCTACATGTCCTCTCACACCAGAGTCCGAAGCAAACAGGAAACCAACGGCAAGAGAGGAGGGACTAAAATATGAAAAATCAAATGCAATACAACTTTACACCACTAGATGTCTCTAATGCAACACAAAGTGGGGGCAGAACACTCCCCGCCTGGTATTAAATAATACCACTATGTCCCTTTACTGAGAAGCAGCACAACGTCTGAAACAGGTCTTCAACACACCTTGGGAGAACCCTGTCTCATGATCTTTACATTGACTTTCCGAATCCTGCCATCACAGCTGGGGATGGTTTCCACAATAACACCTGTGGGCCACTCATTCCTTTTAAGCCTGGCTGTTGCACGGGTAAGTGATTTCCAACTAGAGAATCTACTAAACCGATAAGAGCCGATACCTCCACCTGTAGCTTTTGTAGCATAGGTTGAAACTTGAGGGCGAATTTCTGCATCCGACTCTGGATGTAGAAGGTCAAATATCTCTGGCTGAGGAGACTCATCCAACTCAGGTTTTGTCAGAAAAGCTGGACCTGAAAACCAGTTGGTGTCTTTTAGGAGAGTGGCTGGGACAGACCTGGATCCATGATCTGCAGGATTATGGCTGGTGCTGATGTAGTGCCACTGATTAGGGTGCGAGGATTTCCTGATTCTTGTCACTCTGTTTGCGAAATAGACATAGAAGTTCCTGGACGTGTTATGAATGTAGCCAAGTACAATCCTGCTGTCCGTGTAGAACTTGACTGTGTGAATCTCCACATCGATTTCATCCATTATCAGGTCTGCAAGCTCTGTTGCCAAGACAGCTGCAAACAGCTCCAAACGAGGGACAGTGTGCGCAGGACGTGGAGCCAGCTTGGACTTCCCCATGATGAACCCGACATGACTGTGTCCTTCTGTATCAACTGCCTTAAGGTAGGCTACAGCTGATATAGCTAGAGTCGATGCATCCGCGAAGACACAAATTTCTCTGTGTACAGTGGCAAGCAGAGAAACAGAAAGGTAGGTCCTCTGGATCTGGAGTAGCTTAAGTTCCATCAGGGAATCTTTCCAGGCTTTCCACTGGATTATTTTGTCGTCTGGTAGTTGAGTGTCCCAATCGTTCTCTTCTATGGAGATATCTCTCACCTAAGCCTTTCACTGAATCGTGATTGGTGCCACAAACCCCAAGGGATCATATAGACTGTTGACCGTCGAAAGGATGCCCCTTCTAGTGAATGGCTTTTCCTCATCAGACACGCAGAAGGAGAAGCTGTCTGTTTGCAGGTCCCATCTGAGGCCTAGACTGCGTTGGATAGGCAAAGGATCAGATGTCAGATCCAGATCCTTAAGATCTTTGGCACGATCTTCAGATGGGAAAGCATTCATAACAGTGCTGCTGTTTGTTGCTATCTTGTGCAACATGATGCTTGACTCAGCTAACATCTCCCTTGTTCTTTTCAGATTGTCGATGGCTTCTTCTGCAGTGGAGAATGAGGCGAGTCCATCATCCACATAAAAGTTCCGCATGACGAACTGCTTAGCATCTTGGCCATGTTCTTTTTGTCCTTCTTGCGCTGCCCGTCTCAAGCCATAAATGGCCACAGCTGGTGAAGGGATGTTACCGAATACATGTACTGTCATTTGGTATTCAGTCACTGGTTTTGTGAAGTCGTTATCTTCGAATCACAAGAACCTTAGGAAATCATGGTGGTCCTCACAGACTGTGAAACAGTAAAACATCTGTTGCACATCTGCTGTGACTGCAAAAGGCTCCCTGCGGAAACGAAGAAGGACGTCAAGAAGAGTATTATTGAGGTCTGGTCCCTTTAAGAGGATGTCGTTGAGGGAGACACCTTCGTGCCTGGCACTGGAGTCAAACACCACCCGTATTAAGTCTGACTTCTTAGGGTGGTAGACACCAAATGTTGGTAGATACCAGCACTCTTGATTCTCTTTCAATGGCGGCGCTAGTTCTGCCTGGTTTGACTCGAAGATTTTCTACATGAAATCCATATATTGTTTTTTCATGTCTGGCTTTCTTTCCAATGTGCGACACAGAGATGAGAGATGTTTGGCTGCTTGCTCTCTATTATTTGGGATGCGGCGCCTTGAGGAATGGAATGGTAAGGGAGCTACCCAACTGTTTGCATCATTCATGTCCATGATCTCAAGGAACGCTTGATCTTCAATAGACAAAGCTATTTTCTCATCCTCTTTTGTTCTTTTGGTCACTGTGCTTCCAAGATCATCGATGTCATCTGCCAGTATGTCCATCTCTTTCAAGGTTTGTATACTGTGACTTGATCTCCTCTTGTCAAACTTTTCTTGGATGTGAATAACACTATGACATGGTCTAAGGAAAGACGTATGCCCAGTAGGTAGGACATCAGTCCTGTAAACATTAACGCTGCTAGGCTTGTGGGCTCCTCTGAGACATACTTCTCCAACAATGACCCAGCCGAGGTCAAGTTGTTGAGCATATGGAGCATTGTTGGGTCCATTATACTGTTTATGTACTTTGTGTACGCGCAGTATGTCTCTGCCGAGTAGAAGAAGTCTGACCAGAGTCAGAAGCAAACAGGAAACCAATGGCAAGAGAGGAGGGACTAAAATATTAAAAATCAAATGCAATACAACTTTACACCACTAGATGTCTTTAATGCAACACAAAGTGGGGGCAGAACACCACCCTTAACTAAAACATTTTGTCCCAAAAATGGATATCACAAGCTGTGACGCCATATTCCTTTTATTAAACGGGCAATTGTTTGGAGACCTTTGGGGAGTGGGGGTCCTCCTTCTTTCAGGAGGAAGAACAACACCTTAGAAGGACACTGAAAGTTACAATGTGAGTTTTCTCTCTTCATGGTTTAAAAAAAAATCAAGTATATCCGGCACTCCTGCTTCAGTTCCCTTTTGCGCTGTTTTTGGTGTGACGCATTTTACACAAAAATGCCCAAATGAAATTACTTTTCAGTCAATATTACCTAATCTCATGCTAAGTACATGAAACCTCATATGGTGTGTCACAACATCATAAGGTGTGACAGGGTTTTCTTGTCACACCATATGATTATTTTGTCACACTATATGATATGAACTGCATTTAAATACATAAATAATGCTCTTAGATACATATTGTATAGCTAATAGTTAAGTTTATTGAATATTTCATCCTTTTAACACATTTTGATACTATATTATTCACACATTTAATATCTATACACCAACTCAATTTGGTGAATCCCTACTATCCCATTTTCAAGCTGAATCCATGTTGAACTACAGCATTTTGTCACTCAAATGTTTCCCTTTATTTATTTATTTATTTATTCAGTTTGAGGTAGATTTCAGTAGATGGCGAGATATGGTGAATGCAGAAAGAACAAGGAAATGATACATCATCAGCTTGCTGTTCGGTCATTGTTTTACTCATCCTCATTTTGAAATGAATTTTTGCATTAAATAAAAAAAAAAAACGTTCAATGATTTACTAAAGATTATTAGAATTCATGTAGTTAATATTCAGCAGATTAAAATAAAAAGTGCAACATCAAATGAATACAGTAAGTGGATTAATGAATGTGTTATACACATATGATTCTTTGCTACTTTGAGTAGAACTCAGTGTTTTAAACAATTTTGTGATTTTTGCTGTAACTGAAACAATAATTCACTTGTCAAACTAAGTTTGGTTGTTTGTTAAATGCAGCTAATACAGATTTTTGCATACAGATTGTTGTTTGGTGTGACATCATATGGCGTGACACCATGTCATTTGGTGTGACATTCAGAATTTTGAAAGAAATTAAGGCTTTTTGGTTATTAATCATAAAATCATCAATGTGACAGATGGGGAATAGTGCCAGCAAAGGTTACAAGCATTTTGATACTTTTATAACAAGGTATTCCCAAATTAATTTAAAGTATATTTAAAGATTACGAGTAAACGTCTTTCTTTGAGTGTTGATAAAGTAAAATAATGCAAAATGTGACATATTTGCATATAAGAAATGCTATACTTTTATATAATAATTATAAAGAATCAGGATAAATTAACTTACATTATCACATTATACCCCTTTTTAATTTAATACACATTAAAAAGGTGCATTCATGTCACACCATATGACAATTGTAGTCACTAAGACAGTATACTAGTGAATAAATGTAAATTTCAGGACAAAATCTACAAGAACACATACTGTATATATTTGGAAATATAAGAGTTGGTAGAATGTAATCCAATGAGTTCCATGACTTACATTTGAGAATTTTTTTTTTTTAGCCAAATATGTCAACCACACACACACACACACACACACACACACACACACACACACACTAGAGCCCTGCACGGGCCTCAAATCTAAGCCCGAGCCCGGCCCTGGCCCGAGACGCTCAGGCCCTAGCCCGACCCGTGTCCGACAGCTCAACAGAATTATCAGCCCGAGTCCGACTCGAGCCGGGTTTTTTTTTTTTTTTTTTTTTTTTTCACAGCGGCAGCCTGCCCTATTTGCAGCCGTTAAAATAGGTCTGTTTTGTTAGTTATGTTTCTTTTCTTTTCATTTCTTTATTAAGTTAATTAAGACAAATGTTTTGAGCATTTTTTTTTTTTTAAATGACGACCAAGCAGCCGAGCCGACAGCGAGTAAAACATGTTTGATCAATTTAGCCTCTCAAATCAACGCTAATACTTGGCTACAATAAAATCCATAAATATAAAACACTTCAAGCATATCACACAGACAGTTAAGTTTAATGTTTATTTATTAAACCACAGTGAGTAAAACAACATTTTTTTGAAATACTGAGGCAGGCTCAGGCTGCTCGCAACAGCGTTCGCAAACGAAATGAGCAATAGCCTACAATCTAAACAAATTAAATACAATAAATCAAAAACAAACTTGCAGGTTATCTTACCTAAAAAATGCACCACAGAACATGGCCATTCTTTTTTTCCAGTAGTTTCCAACAGTTAAACGAAAATAAAGTCCAATCAAACGAAAAGTTAGAACAGTCTCTTACAGAGCATCGTGGAGTAAAAGAATAGCATCCACAGTGGAAGGTTTTAACCCAGTCCTCCTCTCTTCTATCACTCTTCCCGCTGCGCTGAAGACATGTTCGCTGCTGCGATTTTTCTCTTAATATTCTCCATTATTTGCACATGAGGTGAATCGTGGGTTGCGCTGACGGGAAACCTGTGTGTGTGCGTGTGTGCGTGCGTGCGTGAAACTGTCATGTCAATCATATGTCAGTGTAATTATAAGATTATGAAAGTTATGAGGTTATGAAATGTCTGTTTGTTTTTCTATCGTCGACGTCAACTTCTCATATTTTTTTAATTAATGTCTAAAAATATAAAAAGAAGGATAACCCAAAAAAGGCCCGAGGCCCGGCCCGCATGTGAACTATGACGTGAAAATTGGCCCGAAGCCCGGCCCTAGGGGCGTGAAAAAGTCGGGGCCCGTCGGGCTCGGGCTGAAATGCAGGGCTCTAACACACACACACACACATATATATATATAGGGCTGGGGGAATTAACGCATTAATCTTTGCGATTCATTTGAGATGTTTAACGCATTAAAAAAAAATAACGCAATTGACGCAGCACCTTTTTTTTTTTGTCTCGTTTTAATGACTTCCTGTTGTGGCTGCTATTGAAAAGGCCGAAAATATGCCGTCCCGCCCCTCCGTGTTCGGCGATCAGGTTTCATTCTCGTGCAGCTTGTTTAGTAACTTCACGAGTGGGTCTTTTCCACTCCATGTGTGCGCCGCGCTCTCAGTTCGTCCAGACGGATCTGGCGTTTTCGGAGACTGAAACCGTTATTTTTTTTAAACCGGGTCCCAAGGTAAATAAATCTGAAAACGTCACCCTTGTGTTTTCATGTGTACGGCCAATCCGTACATTTTCACACCATGTGACACCGCTACGTCACACGTAACAGCAACAACAATGGCGGACAATATGCTTGTGTTCGTGCTGCAGAACCTACTGAGCCTATTAGCTTTACTAAAGCAAAATCTTCTGCTCTTATGGTGAGCAACAAGTGATTATGGACAACACCATACGCCACATGCTCTTAAGTCCACCGCGGAGGACAACCAGGAGAAAATTTTGGGTAAGACCTGGTAGAACCAGCAGTTGGTGGGACAACTTTGTCAATGGCGTTGTTGTGGAAGACGAATGGAGGGAGAATTTTCGCATGTCCAAAGCATCTCTCATCGCCCTGAGCGAAGAACTTAGTCCGTATATTGAAGGGCAAACAACAAACATGAGGGCACCAATTGAGACGTTTAAAAAGGTTGCGTTAACGCTGTATTACTTGAGCGATGAGGGACGGCTACGGAAGACTGCTAACGCCTTAGGAGTGTCGCGACAGGCTGTGTCCGTTGTTGTCAGGCAAACATGCAAAGCGATCGCTATCCACCTGGGTCCAAAATACATCAAGTTGCCTTTTACGGAGTCCGAGGCCGAGGATCTGGTTTTGGGTTTCCATCGTGCTCATGGCATGCCATAGTGTTTGGGAGCGGTTGACGGAACACACATCGAAATCAAGCAGCCATCTACCAACTCAATGGACTACATCAACAGGAAAGGCAAACATTCTCTTAATTTACAGGCGGTCTGTGATTATAAGTACAGATTTATTGATGTTGTGATAAGGTGGCCTGGGAGTGTACACGATGCACTTTTTTTAAGTATTTAGTAAAATCTGCAAAGGTAAATTGTATAATGCTTTTTTTAAAATGTGTTGTGTGGAATGTGTGTCTAGTGAAAATAAACAAATGACTATGTTTAACACTATAAAATCTGGTGAAATACAATACTCTTTTTTACAATTATCTTATATAGCCTAGCCATTTTTAATAGGATGGACAGTTGAAGGAACCCAACCTCGTTATACTTAATAAATATATTTGTTTTTCAACGGGAGTATTCTCTGGCTAGAGCGCAGAACTGTGGAGTTTGTATGGACAGAAGTGCATGCCTGAGCTTGTATTTTGGGTTAAGCTGCGTTGCTTTGACATTGTGGAAAATAGAATAATAGAAACAAAATGTATTGGCCTTTTTACCCGTTATTATCAATCTAAATTAATCTCGTTTTTAATTGAACTTAATTTCGTTTTTCTTTATTTAAATTTCGTTTTTTATTTATTTAAATTTCGTTTTTCTTTATTTAAATTTCGTTTTTCTTTATTTAAATTTCGTTTTTTCTTTATTTAAATTTCGTTTTTTCTTTATTTAAATTTCGTTTTTCTTTATTTAAATTTCGTTTTTCTTTATTTAAATCTACCCTTTACTGTGTCAGTAATTTGTTAGTCAGAAAAATTTTAGACTACCTTAAAAGTATTGCTTAAGTTAACAGACCTGTGTGTGTATGTTTTATATCACTAGTGCAGTGTCCGTTCTCGGAGCATATAGGCCCTGTCCGCGTGAGGCGCACCGCTTCCCGCTCGCGCTGTTCTGTAGTTTACTAA
Organism: Squalius cephalus; assembly: GCF_949319135.1. Lineage (NCBI taxonomy): Eukaryota > Metazoa > Chordata > Actinopteri > Cypriniformes > Leuciscidae > Squalius > Squalius cephalus. The sequence goes on from NW_027645821.1 coordinate 120,934, forward strand.
AAGTTTATTCATTCTGAATGTGTCGCGTGTCCATCTATATTGCACCAAACGCGACAGTGCACTCCCTTGTGAAGTTGATTGGATGAACGGTTCTCGAAATAATCAAAATGCAAACAGACAGACAGACACATAGAACACAAATTCCAAGATGGCGGCGCCGGTGTTTACACGTTTGTCTGCATAGTTTCCTTGTGTTTGTATAAGTGTTTTTTTGTTTTTTTGCTAAAACGGGTTACCTGATTTTGGAATAATTTTCATCCTGTGTCTCAGAACTGTGTTTACAAACTTAATCGTAAACAGTAAACAATAATATAGCCCACGTTTCAACGAAACAAGCTGGTCTGGCTGCAACAACAACATGAGGCTACCAGTTTACCTGCTGCTCGCATGTGTGCTGAGCTCATGGACTGTGAATACTCTGGGATCATCTGGCGATGGATTGTTTGCTTCTTCCCGGATTATTCTCCCAAATTCTGTGACTATGCTGTTCGATGCCGATGGCTTTACATCAGTCCTCATGGCTTCATCGGTCTGCACCCTGCATGGGTATGGACTTTTCAATTGGGCAGAAGTACGGCGGTTCCAGTTTAACTCCTGCAGGCGCAATCATCGAGTCGGCAACAGCCGCCCGGCAAGATCAGTTTGGATTATTCTACTCCTGTTCCTTTCAGGTAATGTCCATCCAAACCCAGGCCCAAAACTGCTTGAGCTTCTGAGCCCTGACGATTTAAAAGATAGCAGTGGCTTGCGTTTTATTCATGTCAACGTGCGCAGCCTGATAAATAAAATCGATGCTATTCGTCTGTGGGCTAAACTGACAGAAAGTGACGTAATTGTCTTGTCAGAAACATGGCTCAAACCATCAATCACGAGCAATATGATTCATATTGAAGGGTATAATCTCTTTAGGACGGATCGTATGGGTAAAGGAGGGGGAGTAGCTATATATGTTAAGGCATCGTTGGAATGTTGTTCCATTGAATCAATAACAAAGCCAAAATTCTTCGAATTATGTGCCATTAAATTAAATCTCCCCAATGGTGCTTTTCTGACTGTGGTAGGATGTTACCGCCCACCCTCGGCTGCGGCTGGAGCAACTGCTCTACTGTCTGACTTTTTGCATAAACTGTCAAATGAGTATATTCTCCTAGGAGATCTGAACTGGGACTGGCTATCACCTTCATCAGCTTTAAGAGACATATGTGATGCTTTAAATTTGACGCAACTAGTACAGTCACCTACACGTCTAAATCAAAAAAGAATGGACAAATCAACATTAATTGACGTAATTCTGTCTAATGCTCCACATAAGTATTCGGCTACTGGAGTTTTCTGTAATGATATCAGTGATCACTGTATGGTTGTGTGTGTTAGAAACTGCAAATTGACTAAAACTAAGCCACGGTATATTTTTAAACGAAATTATAAATGTTTTAATGAGCAAGCTTTTCTTCATGAAATCTATCAGAGTGATTTAAATTTAGTTTGTGATATGGATGATGTTGAGCTGGCCTGGAATTATTTCAAAAAGACCTTTTTAGCTATAGTTGAAAAACATGCCCCTATCAGAAGATACAGAGTGAGGGGTAGAGACAATCCTTGGTTTAATGACTCTATTGCAACAGCTATTAGAGAACGGAATAAAGCATGGATTAAAGCAAAAGTAAATAATAATGATAAATGCTGGGTAAATTATAGGGTATTAAGAAACAAATGCACAAGACTAATAAAAAGTACAAAAAGTGAATATTATCTGAATTTATTAAATGAAAACCTTAATGACCCCAAACATTTTTGGAAAGTAATTAAATCTTCTTCGGGAGACGTACCCCCTCCAACTATCCCAGAAGTTATGATAGCAAGTCAGGGTGAAGTAAGGGGTAAACAAAATATAGTAGATACATTCAATAAGCATTTTATTAATGCAGGAATAGATACTCAGTCAACACTCCTAACCAACCCCACAGATAGTGTAACTTCTATCACAAACTTGTCTAATGTAAATTTGAATAATTTTAACTTTACTTCAATATCTGTCTCTGAAGTGCAAAAGGCTCTGTTAGGCCTGGATTGTAAAAAGTCTGCTGGGCCAGACCAGATTGAGCCATATTTTCTTAAAACTGCTGCAAATTTGATTGCTAAACCCATCTCTTCCATTTTTAATCTTAGTTTATACAGTGGTTCTGTCCCCAAATCATGGAAATCTGCATTTGTCCTCCCACTATTAAAAAGTGGAGACCCATCGGCCTTAGATAATTATCGGCCAATTTCCAGATTATCTGTCTTGTCTAAACTATTTGAGTCTCTTGTAAATGAGCAATTAAAACATTTTTTAGCTGATAACTGTATTTTAAGTTCCACTCAGTCTGGTTTCCGGAAAGGACACAGTACAATTACGGCTGTAACCTCTGTTACAAATGATATTGTTAATGCTTTAGATGGCAAAAAGTCTTGTGCTGCTCTATTCATTGACTTATCTAAAGCTTTTGACACCGTTGACCATAATCTCCTTCTACAAAGATTGCAAAACATAGGTTTTAGTAGCACTGTGCTAAATTGGTTTTCTGATTACCTGAGTGGTAGAACACAGTGTGTGACATTAGATAACTGTACCTCATCATTGCTAGAAGTAAAAATGGGTGTCCCCCAAGGATCAGTTTTGGGTCCTATTTTATTTTCTATTTATATAAATAATTTAGGTGTAGGTCTGAATCAAACAAAGGCTCATTTTTACGCAGATGACACTATTTTGTACACCTCTGCTACATCATTGAAGGAAGCAATTTATCATTTACAGTCTGCCTTTAGTCAGGTACAAAAATCTTTGGTAGGATTAAAGTTGGTATTAAATGCTAAAAAAACTAAATTAATGGTCTTTACGCGTTCACATTCTCCTATGGATTTTACTATTTTAACACAAAGTGGTACTCCAATAGAGAGAGTGACTTCTTACAAATACCTAGGTATTTGGATTGATGATAAATTGTCTTTTGGGGTCCATATTGAAAGCCTTTTAAAAAAACTCAGACCTAAGTTAGGTTTTTATTTTAGATTAAAGAAGTGCTTTCCTTATTCAGCAAGGAAAAGGTTGGTGCAGAGTTCATTCTTAACAGTTTTGGATTACGGTGATTTAATTTATATGCACTCTACCTCATTTTTATTAAAAAAATTAGATGTATTATATCACTCTGCCTTACGTTTCATTACAGAAGCAACAGCTAGGACTCACCACTGCACTCTGTATGAAACTGTACAATGGCCCTCCCTCTCTCTCAGAAGAAAATTCCATCTATTGATTTTTATTGCCAAAGCACTAATGGATAAATTACCTATTTACATTTCAAATTTACTTACTTACCAAAATAGTGTTTACAGAACAAGGTCGTCCAAAAAAATATTATTAATTATTCCATCAACAAAAACAGAATTTGGTAAAAAAGCTTTTTCATCATATGCACCAAATGTCTGGAATGAACTCCAAAACACCTTAAATTTAGAATCACTTCCATCTATTAATATTTTTAAAAACCTTTTAAAGTCAACTTTGACTGAACGGTGTAATTGTTTTTAATTAGGTACCCTGTAAATTATATGTTTGTATTTACTTAAGTTAAACAAAATGTCTTGTTTGTATATGTATAGTCTATGTATAGAGATTGTGTTGTGTAGTATGTAATTTTTTTGTCCTGTCTTTTTTTTTTAATGTTTTTTTTCTTTGCAACTTTTTGGCCGCCTATCTTGGCCAGGACTCCCTGGGAGAAGAGTTATTGTAACTCAATGGGACTTTTCCTGGTTAAATAAAGGTTAAATAAAAAAATAAAAAAAATAAAAAATAGAGATTCCTGCCTTTATTAGAGAGAAGAATATGTTCAGCACCCTCTCTCCGAAGCTTCGAATATTCGATGTTCATTACTACAGTACCGAAGCTTCGAAGCTCAAAAAATGGTATTCGGACCAGCCCTAGTAGTCACTTGGACTTTTTTAAACATTGTCTTTACTAACTTTCTGGGCCGGCAAGTTTCAATAACATAGAAGCCTATGGAGGAGAGAGACAGCTCTCAGATTTAATCAAAAATATCTTAATTTGTGTTCCGGAGATGAACGAAAGTCTTACGGGGTTGGAACAACATGAGGGTGAGTAATTACTGACAGAATTTTCATTTTTGGGTGAACTAACCCTTTAAAGGCTACGTTCACACTGTGAGCCTTAGTGCTCAATTCCGATTTATTGCTCAGATTCTTTTATAGTTATTAGGCCTGTCACGATTATGAAATTTGGCTGACGATTAATTGTCTAAAAAATAATGGCGATTATAACAATTAATTGTCAGTTTTAAGGCTTTGATGATTAAATGTCTGTTTTAGGGCTTTGACGATTATGCCGATTAATTGTCCGTTTTAATCCTTTGTAAGTTATCATTTTGTAGCGTAATATTACAGTTAACACCTTTAAATATTAAATAAATGTATTTAAAATTTTCAATTCAGTAAATAACTAAAACAATCACAAACTGGCCAATCACAGAAAAGGCCACAAAATGTATCTACAGTATAAACTAATGGTCACTTGTTTCATTTGTTTAACACAATCCAGAATCCACTATTTACGCACTACTTCATTATAGAGAAAAACAACATATTAATAAAAATATATGATCATAAGCTATGACCATTTTTTATTAAACTTAGTGAGTGTAGAAGTCAGCAACAAAAAGTAATTCTTGAAAAAATCTGCACAGATATTTTATCAAATCTAAACATGTTAATAAAAACAAATTACTATAAGTATTGTATTCTATATGTATTCTATGTATATATATTTGTATATGTATTCTACATTTAACAAATTTTATATTTATATATGAATGGAAAAAAAACTATATAAAATATTATAAATATATATATATATATATATATATATATACACACACACACATAATGTGAGATATATATTATATAATATAATATATAAAACAAATAATATAAGATTTAAAGATGCTTATTTTAAATCTATTGTGCAGCAGAACAAAATATGCTTTTAATAATATTTCAGTACGCAAAACCATGATAATATGAAATGCTTCAAAAAAGCGGCACAAAGCGTGTATGCGCATCGCAGGTGCAGAATGATGAGCTTAAAGCAACATGGAGTCACAGGGCGCATTTAAAGTTCACGGCACAAAGCGAAGAATGTTGAGCGCACAAATCATAGAGTATATCTGTCCAACAGTTTATTGATCATTTGGTTCTTCACAGTTTTAAATTCCAGTTATTGAGCGTTTGATGCCAATTCATAGTCCTTGTGCTGCGTGTGATCTAACAGACACACGGTAGCAAGTCATTTAGAAACAGCGAACTCCAGCAAGTCAAAAAGTCAACAAAGTCATTTATGCAAATCCACGGCCCTTTATCTACAGATCAAGCATTATAATGTGAATGAATATATCATATTGGAGAGAGTTTTACCGTGCATCCTGTCGTAACTGGACGAGGCACGCTGTTTGAATGCATTGCTGAACCGAGAATGATTGACAGCTGTAGAGGAGGGAAGACGAGTTCCACTGAACTTTAATGTAGGAGAACTTACTTTATTGTAAATATACTTCTGTCCCTCACATTAAGCTATGGAATGGCTTCAGATGACTTTGAATATATTGCAGGAAAACTTACTTAGTGCTTGTCTATTTCTTTCGGTTCATGACTCCCCCTTAAGCCGTAAACCTAAGCCAGCAATGTTGATCTACACTGACGTAAAATTCACATGAATTGCGACTGTTCAGACTGTGGTTGCATTCAGGCATGTACTGGCCATCGGGACTACCGGGAGATTCCCGGTGGGCCGCGGTCTGGTTGGGCCGGCAGCGTTTTTTTTTTTTAAATCATTATTAATCGTAATATTCTTAAGTATATTGTTGTATAGTCCAATTCCGGGCTTATGTGTCTCTCTCATGAAGCCGCATGAAGCTGATGCGAGCTGCGAGACTGACAGGTCTAAACGTGTGATGAGCACACGTGACGTGTTCACTGAACATTGGCCAATCAGAATCAAGTTCAAGTTCTAGACTTGAAAAGCGGCCGCTTTACAACTGCTGCTGCAGCGATGTGATGATGTGCAACGAAATTCAATATGTTAAAGCATAACATCTTTAAACGTAAAGGAGGGGCCGAGAAGTTGAGGGAGAAAAAACGACAAGCACTTGAGGCAGATGCCACCAAATGTGTTAAAATAAATGAATTATTTGCTGGAAGGTAGTGTTGTTTTTGGTGGCCTGTTTTAATTTTAGTTTTAGTCTAGTCTTTGTGTCAGGCTGTCATTTTAGTTTTTATTAGTTTTAGTCACGTTCATACTCTTTTTAGTCTAGTCAAGTTTTAGTCGACGAAAACTGATGACATTTTAGTCTAGTTTTAGTCAACGAAAACTGATGACATTTAGTCTAGTTTTAGTCGACGAAAACTGATGACATTTTAGTCTAGTTTTAGTCAATGAAAATTGTATTTTAGTCTCTTTTTAGTAATGCGATTCTATTTAACCCAGTCAATATAGAATTTCAAGGTTATCTTATTATAGGCTAGCCTATATTTAGGGCTGTGACGGTGGCAGTTTTTTTTACCACCGCGGTTGGGGGTTGGGGGGTTATTTAAAAAAATAAAAACTCGTTTTATATTTCCACACAAAGACGCGTGATATAGCCTACCACTCTGCGCTTTGAGAGGGATGTGGCATGTGGGACACGAGCAGGAAAGAGACCATCGATCTCTTTATGATATCTTCGTGTTTTCTACTTTATGTAAATTGGTCTGAAGAGCGAATTTTATCCTCCACAAGGGCGAAATATTTAGGCTATGTTTGAGATTGCGCTGCCAGAGAAAGTGAAACTAAAAAGCTTTTCTACTCAGATGTCCAAAGTGGCACCAAATCAAGTGCATGTTTGGTGTTATGCGCATGTACTGAACCTAGTTCTGGCTGACACAACCCAAACAGTAATAGAAAGTGGTTCACTGTTTGCAGTTCTCAATGATATTGCTGTGTTCTTTCGCGAGTCATACAAAAGGATGAATGTGTGGGAAAGTGAGAGGCAGGGCAAGCACCAGAGGCGACTCTCACCAATTGCCGAGACAAGGTGGTGGGCCAAAGATAATGCTCTCAGGAAAGTGTTTGGATCATTTGCAAATCCAGATAATTGTCTCTGTGGGGATGTCATCCTTGCATTGACGGCAATACAAGAGAATATGACCATGAAAACAACTGCTCGCGTTCAAGCACGAGGATTTGTTGAGGCTCTGCTTAAGTATGAGATGATACTGACAGCACAAACCTTCCTCAGGATATTTGAGCAGACATCACCACTGTCCAAATACCTCCAAACACAAGGGATGGATATTTTGTCTGCCCACAGGATGGTAATGGCAACACATGAAAGCCTGAAAAGCATGTCAAGAGACTTTGCCTCAGTCAATGCAGCTGCAGGGAAATTTGTTCTGTGGGCAAATGAAAAATTGCAGGAGCAAGACAAAGAGATAGAGCTGGAAGTTGAGTCTGCATTGCCATCAAAAAGGAGGAGGAAGAAGACAACCAGGCCTGGAGAGATTCCTCATGCTGAAACTGTCACAAATCCAGAAAAGGTTTATGAAGTCACAGTCCATAATCAGATCATGGACACAGCTACTGAGACATTGCACAGGAGGTTTTTGGGTCATGGAACACTCTATGCTGACCTTGCATTTCTAGACCCCAGGAACTTCACTCAGTTAAAGACGTCCTCTCTTCCACCATTGATGTTCCAAGAGCTCAGCAAATGTCTGTTGAGGTTTGACAGTGAAGCAACTGCTGAGAATTTACAATGTGAATTTGGAAGTTTTGTTCTACAGTGGGAAAAATTGAAAATGTATCCACTAGATGAGTACAAGGTCAAAACATTGGAAGACAAGACCGAAGATGAGGGGGTTGAAATCCGATGCAAGGAGTGTTCCTCATGTAATGAATGTCCACTGTGTTGCTACCAGATTCTCGGGAGGTTCAATCTGATGTCAAATGCCTACCACCTCCTAGGTCTGGCATACAAGTTCCTGCTCACCCTGTCAATCACTCAGGTTGCCTGTGAACGCACATTTTCAACGCTTAAGTTCATTAAAACCAGACTCAGAAGCAAGCTCTCACAGGAGCACTTGGAAGCTTTTATGTTGATGGCAACTGAGAGGGACATCCTTTTCTCTCTTGACTCTGATGTGATCATTGACAAAGTTGCAGAGAAAAGTTAACTGTTTTCTAAGCTTCTTCTGTAGGCCCTGGTAGAGATGTTGCACCTCATGAAATATAGTTTATATAGTTAATAAAGTATACCCTAAGCATTGATATTTCTATTAGAATAATAAGCAGCACATAAATTAAGACATTTTGTTATTTACAATAAAGCCTGATAAAATCATTTGCATTTTCTTTGTTGATTATTTTAATAGCTTTTTCTTGGTTTTGATAGTAAATAAATTCTAATCAGTAATTTTATACGCAGATTAATGTACGTATAGACATGTAGTGTGTGTGTGTGTGTGCGTGTGTGTGTGCGTGCGCGTGCGTGTGTGTGTGTGTGTGTGTTAACATGCATACTGGGCCTGTCTGGATGAAGTCCAGGGGTGATTTTTTTGTCCCAGTCCAGCCCTGGTTGCATTACAAAACATCTGATCTGTATCGGATTTAGTACCACATATGGAAGTTGCTACCCTGGAAATCCAGAGTTCTCACGAGAGCACAAGTTGAATTTGCTTCAAGTAATGATGCTCATTAAATATGCCCTTGTATCCGAGCTGCACCAATCACATCGGGTTATCTGATATAGGCGGGCCAGAGGCAAGCTAAACAGATGACGACAGTGCTGTGACGTCGAAGTCATTAGTAAACAATGCAAGATGGTTACGGATGAACACCAGTTGTTTGAAACTGCTTTGGCTGCTACAATGAACGAGTTAGACTTGGCTTTTTATCTAAAAGAGGAACAGAATACAGTGCTCGAATCTTTCCTTTGCAAGAAGGGCGTTTTTGCTGTTTTGCCAGCAAAATAATGTAAAGTAAAGTAAAATAATGACAAATGTTTTTGAAACAAAAAAGCGTGTTGAATTGCACGAATTGAAAAAAAATATGTATTGCATTAACATCCGGTCGGATGTTAATGCAATACATATTTTTTTTCAATTAGTGCAATTCAACACGCTTTTTTGTTTCAAAAACATTCGTCATTATTTTACTTCCATACCACTGCTCTTGAATGAATAACATTTGTAGCTTTCATAAGGATTTATCTTTATTTAATTTATAAATTATGCACTGAAGACTGTAGTATTTCTGTGGCTCCCTTTACGCCTTCTCAAGGAATTGGTGGATGTTCTTGGGCCAAGTATTGCCTCTATTATTAGCAGTCTTTATAATGGGATTGTTCCAACGGCCCTCAAGCAAGCAGTTATTCAGCCGCATCTTAAAAAGCATTACTTAGACCCATTTGATTTAAAGGTCCCATGACATGGATTATTTTATTATTTTATAATGTTTCCTGGGGTGCCCTTATAATGTTAGTATGTTTTTAAGATAAAAAATTAATAATTTAGAAATAAAAGGCATTTTTCCTAGCCTGATTTTAGCCTCTGATTTGAACACTCTGTTTGAAGGGGCGTGTCTGCTGTGAGACTTCAGTGTAAACACCCACTGCTGTGATTGGCTGACATGCTTACATATGAAATAGCTAGCATTACATGTGGAACTCTCTCGAATACCTTTACTATTATAGCTATTATACGTTTTTACTATTACAGCTATCGAGATTAACGAATCGTGAGAAGTTATATTTAAATCTGTTCCCATCACATAAAAGGTTGCAGTGATGAGCATTGAGCAGATAACAGCCTGTTGATCACGTGAATGAAGATCTTATCATTGCAACGCAGTTTCTGCACTCTCACTAATGATTTCACCAATGCAAACATGAGGTAAGTACAGTAAGAGCTTAGTTGTGCAGCGTAACAGTGTCATTGATTTCATAACGAGTTTTGGCAAGTGTCCAGATAAACTCGCGCTATGTGATTGACAGCTTGGGTGATTGGAAAGGGATTGTTCTTTGATCGCTTTCTGTATATATTTTAATCACAGTTTAAAGCTGCCGTCGGCAAGTCTGGCAGATTGAGTGGACTTAGCCAAAATTTTGAATGTTTACAACTCTCATGCCCCTCCCCACTACCAACGAGCACCCGCCCATCGTCAGTGCGTGTGTACCTGATTTTCTGTGAACGCGTCCGTCTCTTCAGCATCGATCAACACCATGGACTCGGAGGTAGGCTGGCCTGGCTAATCTATCCATAGATAGCAATAACCGAGGAATTGGAAGCTTGTTAGTAGATTTTCTCTCCGCCATCACGCTTCATACAATCTTCAGGCGAACTTCAAGCATGTCGTGTGCATGTGATATTGTAATGCGCGCGTCTGCGCGAGGGAGGGGGGATCTGTGGCGTGTGCACGAACTGTGATTGACAGTCAGATCGCACACCCCCCTGCGCTGATTGGACCCGATGAGACGGGAGCGGTGGATTTTTGCAAAACAAATAACACGCTCCAGGTGGAGTTAGAAGCTCGGGTTTTTTTCTAAAACCACCTTATTTATGTTGTTCTGTCGGATTATTGTGTCAATTTCACTGAATTTGATCAAAAAAAATTTGCCGACGGCAGCTTTAAATAAGGTTATTTTCATCCTACCAAGAGAAACGATGTGAAGTTGATATTTTAGTCACTGGCTTGATTTACTGATGCATAAACAGTATTGAACAATTTTGAGAGAAAGATTATCTGTCTGAACTTGAACAATTACACATCAGAAATTCACATAACCCACTGGTTCTTCAGAGGCTCGGATGAAAAAAATACTTGTGTTCATTTGTACATCCAAACACTGAGCAACTGCCATGCTTCGCTCGTTTGCAAGCCATGATGTCTCTCGAGGAAAAACCAGTATCGCGCTCGCACAGCTCATTTTCTCATGGGCGGGCCAAATTCTCTTTGCGGGCAAAGAAGAGAAAGGGGAGGGGACCTTTCCCCTTATGACGACATAAAGGGAAGATTCTAGATTCTCCCATCTGAGCTTTCATTTTCTCAAAAATACCCAGGGCTTGGTTTACACCTATCAAAATGTCTAGCCACGGGGGGACCATAGGCAGGCTAGGGGAACTCATATTAACCCTCTGGGGTCTAAGGTGTTTTTTGGGGCCCTTGGGATGTTTTGACATGCCCTGACATTTGTGCTTTTTTTAGTTATTAATAAACATGATAATGGCAAAGGTGTAAATTCACTCTATATAGCACAAACAGGGCTACCATAATATGTGAACAACATGAATGTAGATGTTTGTATTTTTAAGAGAATAATGTTTATGCGTGGTTATTGAAAAAAATAAAAATGAAAGTTGCTGAAATAAGACCACAAAACTCATACTAAATATGTGTCCACAAGACTTTTGACTAATGGATGTTGTCGCTTCGAGTTTCAAAAATTGCTTCATGGCTTCAAAATTATGTGAAAATAGTCTTGCTTTATCGTTCACATAAAACAATACATTGATTTAAATTGTGTAAGACAGGTTTTGCTTGGAAAACCAATATGCGAGGGGGGCGTGAACGAGGAGTGGTTTACACCTGAGAATACAATGTCCCACCCACTCTGCATAATGAGCCATTCATTCAGGTGTGACACTGACTGAGCCACAATGCAAGGACAAAAGATATATTTAGAAGAAGACTTATATTGACCATTTAAGGTTTTGCTTACATCTATCTTGTAAATATGTTTTGCTATTTTATTAAAAAGGTTACAATTACAACAATAATTACAATTTCAACAATATTTCAAGTGTATACTTTCTTTGTAAAAAAATGATTAAAGGCCAACATTTTATCATATGTATTCATTAGTTTGAATATAGCCAACATTGGAACAAGCTAACATCTTAACATATGAGCAGAAATTGCTAAACAAAAGCTTATTTGATGTGGCAGTATATTCTACAGTAAAAACTGTACCCAAATCTAGTCAACAAAATGTTGTCTTTCATATTTCGCCTGACTGTAACGTTGTTTTTATGAAATATTAGGGCATATAAATGTTAATTTGCAGTTTAATACGTTGCTTATACAAATAGCCTACATTTTATTTCAACAAATTTCAGTCGATTTTTACTCATCTCAGTATAGCAATACAGTTTGCTAAAACATCATCATTCATTCACACACAGAAACGTGATTTAAATTTAAACTGTCTTTTTGCGAGCTGTGGTAAACAGCCCGCATCTCTGCCGTTCATTCATTCACACACAGAAACGTGATTCGCTTGAGAAGGGAAAAAAACTTACTACAGTATTCCTCAGCTCAGTCGGATCCTTGCTCCTCGAAATACCCGCACTTCTGAGGTACATTTTCCATTATTATTATTCCTCACAGCGCTGCGAGACGGTGTAAGTACAATGATCTGATTAAACTTGTGTTTTCTCGAGCTGATATGGGGGCGTTCACAGTTTGCATCGATTGCCTCAGTCATTTGCGTTTGAATAGCGCGCGCTCTCCGTGGGCGGGGTCACATTAAAAATAATTAGATGAGATGAGAACGACTGACATCTCGCTCTTTTCTTACAGATTACATGAACTGAGAATATTTGTTTTTTATATAAATTACTTCATTTAAAAGAAGATAATTCAAGCTTCATGCCTGTGTGTCTGTATGTCTGTTTGACTGAGTATTCGCTGAGTTATTGTTCATTTTCGGACGCGTTTCAGAATGGACTTCACTGACAGAGAGAAAGCAGAACTCACATCATGTTTATTTTTCTTTATTTGGCAAAAAGCACTAGGGCTGTACCAGAATATTCGAGTATTCGAATATTCGTTCGCTGGGTTGGTATTCGATTTTCAAATTTAACATTCGAATATTCGTTTAAATTTTTTTTTTTTTTTTCCCCACACCTGGCATCCCCCTAGAAACGGTTCCCATTCGCGCTTGAATGGGGCTGTCATGCGTTTTCTCAGATCGGATAGTTCTCTCTGATTTATCAATATGAACAATGAACACATAAATGTGTTTTTGCAAAACGGATATGAATCCGAACTTCAAATCCCGCGCTATAGGCAGATGTAATGGAGTGCACGTCACTAGCAACAGATAAGCTGCATTTTACCGTCAGCTAAAATTTCTAAATCAAAGACCGCAATAAGAGAGCGGCAACAGCCCTGGTAAGATCATTTCGGTTCTTTACTTTTAATGAAGTTGATTGTGTGTTAAAGCATCTGCGACCCACTTTCACTTTGATTTGCGATAGTTTGCACGTTGGCTTGATGAATAGATGCTGATCTGCGGTGACGCGTGCTGTAAGCGTTGTCATATCTGGCTATAACATGATATAGCCTAAAACACGCTCTCACACGGTTATTTTTTTAGCATTTTTGGGCGAAATACAATACTCTTATTTTAGAGCGCAGAACAGCGGAGTTTGTATGGGCAGAAGTGCATGCCTGAGCTTGTAGGCTATAAGCTGCGTTGCTTTGACATTGTGGAAATAGAATAGAAACAATATATTAGCCTACCCTTTACTGTGTCAGTAATTACTGTGCTGCTGATTTCTGATTTGAGAGTTATTTGTTACTCTATATTACTAAATATTAGGCTGTGTTTTGTATCACTAGTGCAGTGTCCGTTCTCGGAGCCCTGTGCGTGAGGCTCGCGCTGTTCTGTATTAAAAGTTTATTAATTCTGAACGTGTCACGTCTCGCGTGTCTATATTGCACCAAATGTGACACTGCACTCGTGAAGTCGATTGGATGAACGGTTCAAAATGCAAGATAAATAATCTAAATGCAAACAGACAGACGCATAGAGATTCCTGCCTTTATTAGAGAGAAGAATATGTTCAGCCCCCTCCCTCCGAAGCTTCGAATATTCGATGTTAATTCCTATCGAAGCTTCGAAGCTCAAAAAATGGTATTCGGACCAGCCCTAAAAAGCACAACACTTTGTTTTTATTGTGAGTATACACAAAAATAATACACATTTAACAGAATCGATTGATGTATGAAACTTGTTTGTAATATCAAAGTCAACAGAGCAAAATGAATCTCTTTTGAACTGATAAAAAAAAAGGGAGCTGGTATCGCCGGCGATACCGCCGACCCCAGGGGGTTAATGTTAAAAAACCTCATAAAGTGAAATTTTCATGTCATGGGACCTTTAAAGAATTACCAGCCCATCTCAAAACTTCCATGCCTATCAAATGTTTTAGAGAAGATGGCTTATGCACAGCTGATGTCATTTTTAAGTAAACATGAGATCTTAGATAAATTTCAGTCCGGTTTTAGGGGAGGTTATAGTACAGAATTTGCACTCTTGAGAGTTGTTAAAGGGATACTCCACTTTAAAATGAAAATTCTGTCATCATATACTCACCCTCATGTTGTATATATTTTTTTCCTACTATGGAAGTCATTGAGACCAGAAACTGTCTGGTTACTGATATTCTTCTAAATATCTTCCTTTGTGTTCAGCAGAAGAAAGAAATTCATACAGGTTTGAAACAACATGAGGGTGAGTATATGATGACAGAATTTTCATTTTAAAGTGGAGTATCCCTTTAATGACCTCCGGTAATCCGAGATACAGGTAATGCTGCAGCTCTGATTTTATTGGACTTGAGTGCGGCTTTTGATACAATAGACCATGTGATTCTCATAAAGCGGTTGTCCCAATTGGTTGGAATACGTGGGACAGTTTTAAAGTGGTTCAAGTCTTATCTTACTGATAGAGCATTCTCAGTGAAGTATGATAACTTTGTTTCAACAACAGTGCCCGTCACTTGTGGGGCTCCTCAGGGTTCTGGTATTGGTCCAATTTTATTTTCTTTGTACATGTTGCCCCTGGGTTCGATTTTTAAAAGATATGGCATGTCTTACCATTTGTACGACGATGATACACAAATTTATCTCCCTTTGAAATCAGGAGATAATTGTGGTTCTAACTCACTGTTGGCATGTCTGAAGGAGGTTAAGAGCTGGATGACCCATAATTTGGTTCAGTTAAACCAAAGTAAAACTGAGATTATGCTTATTGGCCCTGCCGGAGGATTCTTCGATATTGCAACATATGTTGGCACAAAAAACATTTAGGTGTTGTGTTTGACCCAGAGATGAAATTTGATAAGCAGATTAATGCCATGGTTAAGAGTTGCTTTTTCCAGATTAGGACTATTGCACGTTTAAAGCCTATTCTGTTGAGAAAAGATTTAGAAAAGGTTATTAATGCCTTTGTTCTGTCCTGCCTTGACTATTGCAATGTTTTGTATGTGGAGTCCTGTCAGACCACTATATCACGCTTGCAATTAGTTCAGAATGCGGCGGCACAGCTGCTGGTGGGTGCTAAGAAAAGTCATCACATTTCTCCTATTTTAGCTTCTCTCAGGTGGATTTCAGGATATAAACTCTGCTGTATGTTCTTAAAGTAGTGCATGGGATAGCTCCTGCTTTTGTATCTGAGCTTATTGCTCTTCATCAAGCACCTAGATCTTTAAGATCAAATAATAAGTCATTGCTTTCTGTCCCTCGATCTCATTTAAAGTTAAAAGGTGATCAGGCCAGGCCTTTGCTGTTGCGGGTCTGAGGCTTTGGAATAGTCTGCCTCTTGAACTAAGAGAGATCACTTCTTTAAATGTATTTAAAGCTTGTGTTACAAATTATTTCGAGGCCTGTCTGCCTCGCTCCTGCTGCAGCTGTTGCGTTGGTGTCTGAAAGCTTTGTATATCTTTCTGTTTTGAATCATTATTTACTATCATTCCTTGTTGTTTTATACTGCTAAATATAACTTACTCAACATCACACATTAACCTGACATCGCTAGCTTCAATCTAAATCGTTATTGCTAGCACAACACGCTAGTAATTCGCTAGCCTGTTAGCGTGCCATCTGTGCGCCCTTTATTTATTTATTTTTCTCGTGCGCGCTCGTGCCTTTTTAAGAGTCCATCAAACAACTTAGGTGAGTAGGATCAGTCAACAAACACGGTAAGTCATGTCATATTCTCCTCTTATTGTTACTTGCACCTCATGCAACATGTTTAGCATATCCTTCTCTGTCAGCATAGGATTTACATGTGATAAATGCAGGGAAATAGTAAAGAAAGATTTCAGAACACGAGGCACGCATCCAAGCTTTATTCGAGGTTAACTGTAAGTGTGCAAGGGCTTTGGATACTGCTTTGGATGCGACTAGCTTAGTGAACTCTTTAAATTGTTCGGTTCCGGCTGAAGTAGAGCCCGTGCAGCAGGGCAACTGGGTGACGGTGAGACGCTGTAGTCGCGGGACAAAACACAGCTCTTCTTTTCCGATTACAACTTCAAACAGATTCTCCCCACTCAGTGAAACACCCACTGAGAATCCTGTTGAATGTGCCCTAGTTATTGGCGATTCTATTACACAGAACGTGAAAATAGAGATACCAGCCACCATAGTCACCATGGCCGGGAGCCAGAGCGCCTGACATCAAAGCAAATTTAAAAGTGCTGGCTAATGCTAATCGTAAATTCTCTAGGATTTTTTTCACGTCGGCACAAATGATGTTCGACTCCGCCAGTCGAAGATCACCAAAATTAATGTTAAAGAGGTGCGTGAACTCACAAGTACGATGTCAGGCACTGTCATTTGCTCTGGCCCCCTTCCTGTTCGCAGGAGTGATGAGATACTTAGTTGATTGTCCTCACTCAATGGCTGGTTGTCTAAGTGTTGTCCGCAAAATAATATATTTATTAACATAGACAATTGGATAAGTTTTTGGGGCAGACCTGACCTGTTGAAAAGAGATGGTATTCATCCCTCCTGGGATGGTGCTGCTCTTCTCTCTAGTAATATGGAACATAGCCTTAGAGGTCAAACATGACAATCTGGGGCTCAGGTCAGGAAGCAGACAGACTGGCTAAACCGACCGTCTGCTAGCTGTCTCACATCACCAAGGTCAGATAAATCCCATCACATAGAGCCTCTTTCACCTAGATATCATCATATAGTTCCCACGAATTAGGACATACAAAAAACTTCCAAACCCATCTAAGGGTAAAAATGTAATTGATGTTCAACAAATAAAAAAACAGATATAATACAAATGAGCAAATGATAAAGCTTGGGGTGCTGAATATTAGATCCCTTCAAAAGCACTTATTGTTAATGATATGATTACAGACTATAATCTAGATGTGCTGTGTTTGACAGAAACCTGGCTAAAACCAAACGATTACATTCAGGGGTGCAAACACATGTATGGTCAAAAAAGAGAGAGGTAATCGAAGCCCTCGTCCCGCGGCAAATATCCAGATACTACATTGCCACCATCCCCAACCCACCCCTATAGGCACATAGAGTCAAATGAAATTTAGAAAAACTATCTTGCACTTCTTCTTCTTGCTTTACTGCTACTTCCTGAAAACAATTTCACCTGATGATTTGAATAGCTCTTTTTGTAAAGAATTAATAATTCTAGGATGATTGGGGTAATTGTGTAGGGTAGGCCTAGTGCATCTGCATAGAAACTAATAAACAAAATACAAATATAAATACAATAAAACACAAATACACGAGAAATAAAGCAGTGCTTTATGTTTTTCAGGTAAATTAACTGTATTAAGTATTAATACAGTTTATCTTTTGACAAAACGTGATTTTTCTCTTTCTCTTTTGTTGTTTGATTAACTTTGGTGACACAAACAGCTGCAGGTATATTGGGTGCTGTCCCTTTAAGACGAATGCACGTATCTAATACCGGTAATGACACGCATCCGTTTTATTTTGACTGCGTTTACGGGGAAACTCGTTGAGACGGACACTGGCTTATTTTTTCGTGCACATGTCTGTTCAAACACAAATAGATAAGAAAGAAAAGGGAATTCGGTGTTCACAAACTTCACGTGCTGTCTGCGACTGCGTGGCTCTGTGCGCCGACAGACCATCTACATTTGGATGTTAAACATAATATATATAGCCTGATACAGCAAAGACAGAATACAGAATATTTCGTTCTGTAGGCCTATTGACAGGGGCAATTTTGAAAATCGATAATTAGGCCTATTTTTTAAATTACAATTATATATGCATTTGTCAAAACCGAGAGACTTTCAAGCATCAAAATGTAATTTATTAATATGTATTTGCGCCTTCTATTTTGTCTGAAAACTTCCAACACTCTTGCGTGTCGCGTGAAAAATAGGCGTCGGTTGCGGTTCTATTTCTAGCACGCGGTTTCGGCGCGGCTCGAGAAGTGTGTGTGTCACGCAGGCATTGTGCTCTAACACAAGCTCTAACCAGTTAACATGAGAGCCGACATAAAAACGGACACTCCACGCCACGCAGAGAGAAATGTGATGCAGTGGCAGCAGATCCAGAGTGAGACAGAAACACTAGTGGTTCACGCTTGCGCACATACTGCTGGTTTGGCGCGCAGTGTTCTGATTCGCTTATTTCCTATTTACTTGTTGGTGGACGCAATCCAGAATTACAGTTGGTTAAATTATAATCAGACCCTCTCAAACCCCCCCTCCCCCTTTAAAAAAACTCTTCGGATCTGCACGATTCACACAAGTCACCCAAACTGACGTGAAAAAAGCGGGAGGCGCCGAAAAGCGCGCTGTTTGCACCCCTGTACATTACTTTAAATGAGACCACCCCGCAAGATTACTGTTATAAACATGAACCTCGTCTGAAAGGCAAAGGGGGAGGTGTTGCTGTAATTTATAGTCATATTTTCAGAGTTACTAAGAAGTCTAGTTTCAAATATAATTCTTTTGAAGTGTTGGTGCTTAATATAGCAATATATAGTGTAAATGATACATCACGTTTGAGATTTGTGCAGGCCACCAGGGCACCATACAGACTTTATCAAAGAATTTGCTGACTTTCTATCAGAGTTAGTACTGGTTGCAGATAAAATCGTAATTGTTGGTGATTTTAATATACATGTAGATAACGAAAAAGATGCATTGGGACTGGCATTTAAAGACATTCTTAACTCTATTGGAGTTAGACAACATGTGTCAGGACCTACTCATTGTCGTAATCATACCCTAAATCTAATATTATCAAACGGAATCAATGTTGATGCCGTTGAAATTCTGCAGCACAGCGATGACATCTCAGATCATTATCTAGTCTCGTGTAAACTTCATTTAGCCAAGGCTGCAAAGCCGATTCCGTGTTACAAATATGTTAGACCTATCACTTCTGCCACTAAAGATTGCTTTATTAATAATCTTCCTGATCAGTTTCTTCATCTTAGCATCCGAGATAGCTTAGAGGAACTTGATATTGCGACAGAAACTTTTAACTCTCTCTTTTCCAGCACTTTAGACACAGTTGCTCCGTTGCGCTTAAAGAAAATTAAAGAAAATAGTCAAATGCCGTGGTACACCGTGCACACTCGGGCCCTTAAGAAAGCAGCCAGAAAAATGGAGCGCAACTGGAAGAAAACAAAACTAGAGGTATTTTTTTACTAGAGAGCTCGATTGCATACAGAGGCCTTAAAAGCTGCTAGATCTGCTTATTTTTCAACCCTATTAGAAGAAAATAAACAAAACCCTAGGTATTTATTTGAAACAGTGGCTAAACTAACAAAAAATAAAGCTTCAAGCCCAAAAGTTTCCAAGCAGCACAGCACTAATGACTTTATAAACTTCTTCACTTATAAGATTGATAATATCAGGGAGAAAATTATAACTATGCAACTGTCTACTACAGTATCGCATCAGGCAGTGCATTGTAGTGTCCCTAAGGAAAAATGTGATTCATTCATTGCTATAGCAGAGGAAGAATTCATTAAACTTGTTAAATCATCTAAATCGACAACATGTATGTTAGACCCTATACCGACTAAGCTACTGAAAGAGATACTTCCAGAGGTCATAGATCCTCTTCTTAATATCATTAATTATCTTTGTCATTAGGATACGTACCAAAAACTTTTAAGCTGGCTATGATTAAACCGCTTGTTAAAAAAACGCAACTTGATCGTACAGAATTAGTCAATTACAAGCCGATTTTGAATCTACCTTTTCTGTCAAAGATACTAGAAAAGGCGGTATCCTCACAACTATGTTCCTTTTTAGAAAGAAATGATATCTGCAAGGATTTTCAGTCAGGATTTAGACCGTACCATAGTACTGAGACTGCTCTCATTAGAGTCACAAATGATTTGGTCTTATCATCCGATCGTGGTTGTATCTCGCTATTGGTGTTACTGGATCTTAGTGCTGCATTTGATACTATTGACCACAACATTCTTTTAAATAGACTCGAAAATTATGTTGGCATTAGTGGAATTGCATTAACATTTAAATCATACTTATCTGACCGTTATCAGTTTGTAGCAGTAAATGAAGAGATCTCTCATCGATCACAAGTTCAGTATGGCGTACCACAAGGCTCAGTACTAGGACCGTTGCTTTTCACTCTGTACATGCTACCCTTGGGAAATATCATTAGTAAGCATGGAATTAGTTTTCACTGTTATGCCGATGATACGCAGCTCTTTATTTTTTCATAGAGACTATGAAACTATATTTTTAATAGAGACTATATTTTTTCACGAAACGTACCAATTCAAAAAATTAACGGAATGTATAAGTGATATAAAAAATTGGATAACTAGTAATTTCCTACGACTTAATTCTGAAAAACAGAGATTCTAATTATTGGACAAAAAACTTCCTCACGTAATAATCTAGAATACTGTCTAACACTTGATGGCTGCTCTGTCAAGTCTTCGTCGTTGGTTAGGAACCTGGGTGTGCTCTTTGATACCAATCTTTCATTTGAAAGTCACATGTCTAGTATCTGTAAAACCGCATTTTTCCATCTTAAAAATATATCTAAATTACGTCATATGCTCTCATTGACAAATGCGGAACAATTAGTCCATGCGTTCATGACATCAAGGCTAGAATATTGTAATGCTATTATGGGTGGTTGCCCTGCACACTTAATAAACAAATTACAGCTGGTCCAAAACGCAGAAGCTCAAGTTCTTACCAGAATCAGGAAGTATGACCATATTAGGCCAGTTCTGTCAACACTGCACTGGCTCCCTATTAAATATCGTATAAATTTTAAAATATTGCTGATTACTTACAAAGCACTAAATGGTTTAGCTCCGCAGTACTTGAGCGAGCTCTTAACGCATTATAGTCCTTCACGTCTATTGCAATCTCAAAATTCCGGCCAGTTGATAATACCTAGAATGTCCTAAGTAGATCCTTTTCCTATTTAGCACCAAAACTTTGGAACAGTCTTCCTAACATTGCCCGGGAAGCAGACACACTCTGTCAGTTCAAAGCTAGACTAAAAACACATCTCTTTGACCTAGCATACACATAACACATTATAGACTTTTATAATTCAATGTTAGGCTGCATAGATTAGGTCAGCCGGAACCGGGAACACTTCCCATAAAGTACTCGTTACACCATAAGAAGAATGGCGTCTACGCTAATATTAGTCTCTCTGTTTATCCCGAGATTTACCGCAGTCCGCCGGATCCAGGCTGTATCCAGATTAGGGCTGGTCCGAATACCATTTTTTGAGCTTCGAAGCTTCGATAGTAATGAACATCGAATATTCGAAGCTTCGGAGAGAGGGGGCTGAACATATTCTTCTCTCTAATAAAGGCAGGAATCTCTATGTGTCTTTATGTCCGTTTGCATTTTGATTATTTCGAGAACCGTTCATCCAATCGACTTCACAAGGGAGTGCAGCGTCACATTTGGTGCAATATAGATAGACACGCGAGACGACACATTCAGAATTAATAAACTTTTAGTAAACTACAGAACAGCGCGAGCAGGAAGCGGCGCACCTCACGCGAGCAGGACTTATATGCTCCGAGAACGGACACTGCACTAGTGATATAAAATGCACACACACAGGTCTGTTAAATTAAGCAATATTTTTAAGGTAGTCTAATATTTTTTTCTGACTAACAAATTACTGACACAAGGGTAGATTTAAATAAAGAAAAACGAAATTTAAATAAAGAAAAAAACAATTTAAATAAAGAAAAAACTAAATTTAAATAAAGAAAAACTAAATTTAAATAAAGAAAAAACTAAATTTAAATAAAGAAAAACGAAATTTAAATAAAGAAAAACGAAATTGAGTTAAATTTAAAAATGAGATTAATTTAGATTGATAATAACGGGTAAAAAGGCTAATACATTTTGTTTCTATTATTATATTTTCCACAATGTCAAAGCAACGCAGTTTAACCCAAAACACAAGCTCAGGCATGCACTTCTGTCCATACAAACTCCGCTGTTCTGCGCTCTAGCCAGAGAACACTCCCATTGCTGGAACCCATCGGTTCTATTTCTAGCATGCACGCGTTTTCCGCGTGGCTCGAGCCGCGCCTGAGATGCATGTGCAAACTCCAACCTGTTAACATGGGAGCCGAAAAACGGACACGCCACGCAGCCAGTGTGGCGCCGAATGAGAACCATTTCGCGGGGGATCCCAGGTGTGCAAAAAAAAAAAACCCCGAATATTCGAATGTCAAATTTTCAAATCGAATACCAACCCACCGAATGAATATTCGAATGTTCAAATATTTGGGTCCAGCCCTAATCCAAATCCGATGATGGACCTGCGCCTGGACGCGACGACAGTGCAGTCCTGAAATGTCAACTAGGCTCTTCCCTGTGAAGGCTCCCTCCCCTCCCTTTACCTCTCTACAGATAAAGCGTTGTTGGGATAATTCCGGTTTGCGTGGCTACGTGGAAGCGATAAAAATTCTGTATTATTAATTTTAAGGCCAGACAAGTAGTATGTTGAGGGTTGATTTGTAGGGAAGGACTACACGCCTGCGCACATATATTCAAACGCACATACCTATAGACTGAACTCGTAATACGCATGTGCACGCCATCGGCGTTCTCACTGGTTCACGTTTTTGAAGTTTGCGCAGAAAGAACTTAAGAGTTTTCTGTTAAAACGGTGTCGTGTTAGCGGCCCCTAAGTTAATAACTAATGATCGTTGCGACGGAAGTGAATCAATCAAACTAACTTTAGCTGGAAAATAACTTTATTCTAGAGTTGCTATAAAGCCAAAATGTGTTGTTTTATGTGTTGTTTGTTTTTATGCTGCTGATTGTACAGCACTTTGGTCTGCAGGTGCAGTTGTAAAGTGCTTTATAAATAAAATAAGTGTTTGATAACTGTTAGACCTACCTGAAAATCTTAAAGCACTGTTTACAAGGTTACATGGGTCAAAAACGATGAAAACAATAACTTTTTGTGCATTTTAACAGCGCAAGTGAAAATCTGAACCGGTCTGACTGGGCCACAAGTGGCGTGGCATGGGGAAAATTTCTGAGGAAGCCAATTAAGACACAACCTCTAAGCTGTGTGTTTTAAGGGGTGGGGGCAGAAAATCATACGTTACCATTTATATGTTGCTATTTGGATGAACTATTAGAGCGCCCAGCATCATCTTATCGGGACTTACGCTTGTTACAATCCAACACTTTGAGCACGGACGCTCTCTCTCGCTCTCTCGCTCTCTCTCTCTCTCTCTCTCTCTCACACACAGTCAGTCCTCTTACACATCTTTCATGGTGTTTTTTATTAAAACATTCGCAGATAGGAAACGCCAACGGTAAGCAACAAGAAGATAACCTTTTTCATTTAATGCACTCTTAAATCGGTGTGACGCTCATGTAAGGATCTACAATAGCGGTTATTCACAAACAATCACAACAATAAACAACAAAGTGCATCACATGCTGCTTAATCAAAGCACGCAAGAAATAGTAAGAAGAACTATAATCACATTAAAAAAATAACACATCGCTAAATGGGCAGTTCAGACCAGACGCGCTCTCTCTCTCTCGCTCTCTCTCTCTCACACACACACAGTCAGTCCTCTTAAACATCTTATGGTCTTTTCATTAAAACATTCGCAGATAGATAGGAAACGGACGGTAAGCAACAAGAAGATAACCTTTTTCATTTCTTGAATAATTACAATTAATAATTTTAGCTAACTAGCTAAACAAGATGTCAACACAAATCCACAAATCTTCCGCTATTTCATTCATTCATTCATTGACGATGATAACGTGATGTGATTGGCCTGATGCCAACAAGTTCTTGGCTTCCCTTGACACTGTCCTGACCAATCACAGGGGAGCAGTGTCGTGACAATAGCGTCACCTGATTGGTTAATCATTCTTTTTTTTTTTCTATCAAGGGACGCCAACTCAGCCTGGCCTCCTCACAGACACAGGGTGCAGTACCATGTTTTCAACGCTCATTCACCATGTCACTTTTATAGGGGCGCTGTTTTACACATCATAAAACGCTCAGTAATGAATGAGAGACGATGAGGAGATGACAGAAGGATTACGTAAACTGTGAAAACAAAAGTGTTTATTAAATGACGATTATATTCTGAAAAAGTGAGGAAGCCTGGCTTCCCTTGGCCTCCGCAAGAAAACGCCACTGTGGGCCACTAGAACAAATTGAGCCCAGATTTTTTGAAGGGCACAGGTAAATGTGACATTTATTTTTTGTTATATATTGGTTGTTTTTTAAAGCCATATATAAATGTCAATTATTTGTTCAATTATACTGTAATGCTGAATGCCTATAATTAATGGCTAAAATTGAGAAAAAAAATCTATTTCACAGAGACATCAGTAGCAGTATTGGTATCGGTGAGACTGGCCTTCTTTATTTAAAATTTTAAATACAGGCTATTGTCTGTTTCTACATTTTACAATTTGGAGATTAAATGCGAAATTATTACAATATACAAATTATAATTTTTTTAACTTTAATGTTAGATGAGAATAATCGTGATTAATTGTAGAAAAAAAAAAGTGGGATTAGTGAGAACAAACATTGAACAGCTCTATTTTTCTTAAAGCTGCAGTCCGTAACTTTTTTGGGTTAAGAATGATCCAAAATAATTTTTCTAGCAAGTACATAACCAGCCAGTGTTCAAAACTATCTACTTGCCTTAGCTCAATTTAAAACGGTAAGCTTGTAATAATGGTTTTAATTCCAGTGGTACTGGTGGATTTCCGCGGGAAATTCGAGCATGTCTTTGCGTCATTACTTCACATTAGGGCTGGGCGATAAAACGATAACGATAATTATCGCGATATAATTTTTCTCGATAAAACGATATCAAGAGTTCGATAATGTTTATACGCCAAAAGCGGAACGAAACTCATTTGAACCGCGCGCCACACGGACCATTTATCAAAACGGACCAAAAGCTAGCGGACCACGGCTCAAAGTCCAAACGGTCGGCGCAGCGCGAGCTCACTAGAGCAGAGGCGTTTAACTCTGATCGCTCTCGTCACGAGATCCAGTGAGAAGCGCTTGAATTCAGCGAAGAACACAATGTCTCCGTGATTTAAACCAGTTTAAAGGCAGATGATACAGCGCTGACAAACAGGAGAAACACTGTGCGCAGAATGCTTTTCCGTCTACAAATTCCCATCATTTACCATGGATTTACTGTAACGTTAGCATAGTAATATTAACTGTACCATGAAATGTGGGATATACATATTGAATTATATTATTAATGTAGACAATGTATTAAAGGAATGATGGAATATATTTTACAGTATTTAATAATGTATTTAGGCTACTGTTTTTCATACAAATACCATAGAAACCATAAAGTTACATTTTGCCATGATAGTGAGGTTATCATGATCTAAATGCATGATACTGGATGACCAATGGTTAAGTTTAATAAAACTCAAACAGTCAGAATATTACATTTTACCAAATAAAAATTAGCACATGCAGACACTAAGAAATTAATTGTCCAATAAAGATATTTATTTTGTTAAGGAAAAATGACAAATGTTTGAATGTTCTACCTCAGATTTGTGAAATGTTCTCCTGTTTGGCAAGTGTTTGTCATGATATGTTCTGACAATATAGAGTAGTTTAAAACCACAATTAACGCTCTGGTTTCTACAACTTTCACTTAGGAGCAAAAATCTGCCTTT